>NW_027275427.1:0-59222 GCF_030028105.1 Mobula birostris
ACAGAACAGAGTCACAGAGCAGTACAGCAGAGAGTCATATAGTCAGAGAGCACTATAGCACAGTCATAGAGTCACAGATCACTACAGCACAGAGTCACAGAGCAGTACATCACAGAGTCATAGAGTCAGAGAGCACTACAGCACTGAGTCATAGAGTCGGAGAGCACTACAGCACAGTCATAGAGCACAACAGCACAGATTCATAGAGCACTACAGCACAGAGTCATGGAATGATAGAGCACAGCAGCGCAGAGTCATAGAGTCATAGAGCACGACAGCACAGAGTGATAGAGTACTACAGCACAGAGTCATAGAGTCATAGAGTACTAGAGCACAGAGTCATAGAGCCATAGAGCACTACAGCACAGAGTCACAGAGCAGTACAGCACAGTGATCTAGTCAGAGAGCACTACAGTACAGATTCATAGAGTAGTACAGCACAGAGTCACAGAGCACTACAGCACAGAGTCATAGCGTCGGAGAGCACTACAGCACAGTCATAGACCACTATAGCACAGAGTCGTAGAGTCATAGATCACTACAGCACAGAGTGATAGAGTCATAGAGCACTACAGCACCCAGTTATAGACTCACAGAGCACTACAGCACAGAGTCATAGAGTCATAGAGCACTACAGCACAGAGTCACAGAGCACTACAGCACAGAGTCATAGAGTCGGAGAGCACTACACCACAGTCATAGAGCACTACAGCACAGAGTCATTGAGTCATAGAGCACAACAGCTCAGAGTCATAGAGCACTACAGCACAGTGTGATAGAATCATAGAGTACTACAGCACAGAGTCATAGAGCACTAGAGCACAGACTTGGAGTCATAGAGCACTACAGCACAGTCTTGGAGTCATAGAGCACTACAGCACAGAGTCATAGTGCACTGCAGCACAGTCATAGACTCATAGAGCACTACAGCACAGAGTCACAGAGCAGTATAGCACAGAGTCAAAGAGTCGGAGAGCACTACAGCACAGAGTCACAGAGCAGTACAGCGCAGTCATATAGTCAGAGAGCACTACAGTACAGATTCATTGAGGACTACAGCACAGAGTCATAGAGTCATAGAGCACTACAGCACCAATTCATAGAGCACTACAGCACAGAGTCATAGAGTCATAGAGTACTACAGCACAGAGTCACAGAGCACTACAGCACAAAGTCATAGCGTCGGAGCGCACTACAGCACAGTCATAGACCACTACAGCACAGAGTCGTAGAGTCATAGATCACTACAGCACAGAGTGATAGAGTCATAGAGCACTACAGCACCCAGTTATAGACTCACAGAGCACTACAGCACAGAGTCATAGAGTCATAGAGCACTACAGTACAGAGTCATATGTCATAGAGCATTACAGCACAGAGTCATAGAGCCATAGAGCACTACAGCACAGTCATAGAGTTATAGAGCACTACATCACAGAGTCACAGATCACTACAGCACAGTCATAGAGTCACAGAGCACTACAGCACAGATTCATAGAGTCATAGAGCACTATGGCAGAGAGTCATAGAATCATAGAGCACTACAGCACAGAGTCATAGAGTCATAGAGTACTACAGCACAGTCTTGGAGTCATAGAGCACTACAGCACAGAGTCATAGAATCATAGAGCACTACAGCACAGTCATAGAGCACTACAGCACAGAGTCATAGAGCACTACAGCACAGAGTCATAGAATCATAGAGCACTACAGCACAGAGTCATAGAGCACTACAGCACAGAGTCATAGAGCAATATAGCACAGAGTCATAGAGTCATAGAGCACTACAGAACAGAGTCACAGAGCAGTACAGCAGAGAGTCATATAGTCAGAGAGCACTATAGCACAGTCATAGAGTCACAGATCACTACAGCACAGAGTCACAGAGCAGTACATCACAGAGTCATAGAGTCAGAGAGCACTACAGCACTGAGTCATAGAGTCGGAGAGCACTACAGCACAGTCATAGAGCACAACAGCACAGATTCATAGAGCACTACAGCACAGAGTCATGGAATGATAGAGCACAGCAGCGCAGAGTCATAGAGTCATAGAGCACGACAGCACAGAGTGATAGAGTACTACAGCACAGAGTCATAGAGTCATAGAGTACTAGAGCACAGAGTCATAGAGCCATAGAGCACTACAGCACAGAGTCACAGAGCAGTACAGCACAGTGATCTAGTCAGAGAGCACTACAGTACAGATTCATAGAGTAGTACAGCACAGAGTCACAGAGCACTACAGCACAGAGTCATAGCGTCGGAGAGCACTACAGCACAGTCATAGACCACTATAGCACAGAGTCGTAGAGTCATAGATCACTACAGCACAGAGTGATAGAGTCATAGAGCACTACAGCACCCAGTTATAGACTCACAGAGCACTACAGCACAGAGTCATAGAGTCATAGAGCACTACAGCACAGAGTCACAGAGCACTACAGCACAGAGTCATTGAGTCATAGAGCACAACAGCTCAGAGTCATAGAGCACTACAGCACAGTGTGATAGAATCATAGAGTACTACAGCACAGAGTCATAGAGCACTAGAGCACAGACTTGGAGTCATAGAGCACTACAGCACAGTCTTGGAGTCATAGAGCACTACAGCACAGAGTCATAGTGCACTGCAGCACAGTCATAGACTCATAGAGCACTACAGCACAGAGTCACAGAGCAGTATAGCACAGAGTCATAGAGTCGGAGAGCACTACAGCACAGAGTCACAGAGCAGTACAGCACAGAGTCATAGAGTCGGAGAGCACTACAGCACAATCATAGAGCACTACAGCACAGTCATAGAGCACTACATCAGAGAGTCATAGAGCACTATAGCACAGAGTCATAGAGCACTACAGCACAGAGTCATAGACCACTACAGCACAGAGTAATAGAATCATAGAGTACTACAGCACAGAGACATAGAGCACTACAGCACAGAGTAATAGAATCATAGAATACAATAGCACAGCGTCACAGAGTCATAGAGCACTACAGCACACACTAATAGAAGCATAGAGTACTACAGCACAGAGTCATAGAGCACTACAGGACAGTCTTGGAGTCATAGAGCAATACAGCATAGAGTCATATAGCACTACAGCACAGAGTCATAGAGCACTACAGCACAGAGTATTAGAGTCATAGAGCACTACAGCACAGAGTATTAGGGTCATAGAGCACTACAATACAGAGTCATAAAATCATAGAGCACCAGAGCACAGAGTCATAGAGTCAGAGAGCACTACAGCACAGTGTCATAGAGCACTACAGCACAGAGTCACAGAGCAGTACAGCACAGAGTCATAGAGTCGGAGAGCACTACAGCACAATCATAGAGCACTACAGCACAGTCATAGAGCACTACATCACAGAGTCATAGAGCACTATAGCACAGAGTCATAGAGCACTACAGCACAGAGTCATAGAGCACTACAGCACAGAGTCATAGAACACTACAGCACAGTCTTGGAGTCATAGAGCACTACAACACAGAGTCATAGAGCACTATAGCACAGAGTCATAGAGCACTATAGCACAGAGTCATAGAGCACTACAGCACAGTCTTGGAGTCATAGAGCACTACAGCACAGAGTCATAGAGCACTATAGCACAGAGTCATAGAGCACGACAGCACAGTCTTGGAGTCATAGAGCACTACAACACAGAGTCATAGAGCACTATAGCACAGAGTCATAGAGCACTACAGCACAGTCTTGGAGTCATAGAGCACTACAGCACAGAGTCATAGAGCACTATAGCACAGAGTCATAGAGCACTACAGCACAGTCTTGGAGTCATAGAGCACTACAGCACAGAGTCATAGAGCACTATAGCACAGAGTCATAGAGCACTACAGCACAGTCTTGGAGTCATAGAGCACTACAGCACAGAGTCATAGAGCACTATAGCACAGAGTCATAGACCACTACAGCACAGAGTAATAGAATCATAGAGTACTACAGCACAGAGTCATAGAGCACTACAGCACAGTCATAGAGTTATAGAGCACTACATCACAGAGTCACAGATCACTACAGCACAGTCATAGAGTCACAGAGCACTACAGCACAGATTCATAGAGTCATAGAGCACTATGGCAGAGAGTCATAGAATCATAGAGCACTACAGCACAGAGTCATAGAGTCATAGAGTACAACAGCACAGTCTTGGAGTCATAGAGCACTACAGCACAGAGTCATAGAATCATAGAGCACTACAGCACAGTCATAGAGCACTACAGCACAGAGTCATAGAATCATAGAGCACTATAGCACAGAGTCATAGAGTACTACAGCACAGAGTCAAAGAGCAATATAGCACAGAGTCATAGAGTCATAGAGCACTACAGAACAGAGTCACAGAGCAGTACAGCAGAGAGTCATATAGTCACAGAGCACTGCAGCACAGTCATAGAGTCACAGATCACTACAGCACAGAGTCACAGAGCAGTACATCACAGAGTCATAGAGTCAGAGAGCACTACAGCACAGAGTCATAGAGTCGGAGAGCACTACGGCACAGTCATAGAGCACAACAGCACAGATTCATAGAGCACTACAGCACAGAGTCATGGAATGATAGAGCACAGCAGCGCAGAGTCATAGAGTCAGAGCACGACAGCACAGATTGATAGAGTACTACAGCACAGAGTCATAGAGCCATAGAGCACTACAGCACAGAGTCACAGATCACTACAGCACAGTCATAGAGTCACAGAGCACTACAGCACAGAGTCATAGAGTCATAGAGTACTACAGCACAGTCTTGGAGTCATAGAGCACTACAGCACCGAGTCATAGTATCATAGAGCACTACAGCACAGAGTCATAGAGCAATATAGCACAGAGTCATAGAGTCATAGAGCACTACAGAACAGAGTCACAGAGCAGTACAGCAGAGTGTCATATAGTCAGAGAGCACTACAGCACAGTCATAGAGTCAGAGAGCACTACAGCACAGAGTCATAGAGTCGGAGAGCACTACAGCACAGTCATAGAGCACTACAGCACATAGTCATAGAGCACTACAGCACAGAGTCATGGAATGATAGAGCACAGCAGCACAGAGTCAGAGAGTCATAGAGCACGACAGCACAGAGTGATAGAGTACTACAGCACAGAGTCATAGAGTCATAGAGCACTACAGCACAGAGTCATAGAGCCATAGAGCACTACAGCACAGAGTCACAGAGCAGTACAGCGCAGTCATATAGTCAGAGAGCACTACAGTACAGATTCATTGAGGACTACAGCACAGAGTCATAGAGTCATAGAGCACTACAGCACCAATTCATAGAGCACTACAGCACAGAGTCATAGAGTCATAGAGTACTACAGCACAGAGTCACAGAGCACTACAGCACAGAGTCATAGATCACTACAGCACAGAGTGATAGAGTCATAGAGCACTACAGCACCCAGTTATAGACTCACAGAGCACTACAGCACAGAGTCATAGAGTCATAGAGCACTACAGTACAGAGTCATATGTCATAGAGCATTACAGCACAGAGTCATAGAGCCATAGAGCACTACAGCACAGTCATAGAGTTATAGAGCACTACATCACAGAGTCACAGATCACTACAGCACAGTCATAGAGTCACAGAGCACTACAGCACAGATTCATAGAGTCATAGAGCACTATGGCAGAGAGTCATAGAATCATAGAGCACTACAGCACAGAGTCATAGAGTCATAGAGTACTACAGCACAGTCTTGGAGTCATAGAGCACTACAGCACAGAGTCATAGAATCATAGAGCACTACAGCACAGTCATAGAGCACTACAGCACAGAGTCATAGAGCACTACAGCACAGAGTCATAGAATCATAGAGCACTACAGCACAGAGTCATAGAGCACTACAGCACAGAGTCATAGAGCAATATAGCACAGAGTCATAGAGTCATAGAGCACTACAGAACAGAGTCACAGAGCAGTACAGCAGAGAGTCATATAGTCAGAGAGCACTATAGCACAGTCATAGAGTCACAGATCACTACAGCACAGAGTCACAGAGCAGTACATCACAGAGTCATAGAGTCAGAGAGCACTACAGCACTGAGTCATAGAGTCGGAGAGCACTACAGCACAGTCATAGAGCACAACAGCACAGATTCATAGAGCACTACAGCACAGAGTCATGGAATGATAGAGCACAGCAGCGCAGAGTCATAGAGTCATAGAGCACGACAGCACAGAGTGATAGAGTACTACAGCACAGAGTCATAGAGTCATAGAGTACTAGAGCACAGAGTCATAGAGCCATAGAGCACTACAGCACAGAGTCACAGAGCAGTACAGCACAGTGATCTAGTCAGAGAGCACTACAGTACAGATTCATAGAGTAGTACAGCACAGAGTCACAGAGCACTACAGCACAGAGTCATAGCGTCGGAGAGCACTACAGCACAGTCATAGACCACTATAGCACAGAGTCGTAGAGTCATAGATCACTACAGCACAGAGTGATAGAGTCATAGAGCACTACAGCACCCAGTTATAGACTCACAGAGCACTACAGCACAGAGTCATAGAGTCATAGAGCACTACAGCACAGAGTCACAGAGCACTACAGCACAGAGTCATAGAGTCGGAGAGCACTACACCACAGTCATAGAGCACTACAGCACAGAGTCATTGAGTCATAGAGCACAACAGCTCAGAGTCATAGAGCACTACAGCACAGTGTGATAGAATCATAGAGTACTACAGCACAGAGTCATAGAGCACTAGAGCACAGACTTGGAGTCATAGAGCACTACAGCACAGTCTTGGAGTCATAGAGCACTACAGCACAGAGTCATAGTGCACTGCAGCACAGTCATAGACTCATAGAGCACTACAGCACAGAGTCACAGAGCAGTATAGCACAGAGTCAAAGAGTCGGAGAGCACTACAGCACAGAGTCACAGAGCAGTACAGCGCAGTCATATAGTCAGAGAGCACTACAGTACAGATTCATTGAGGACTACAGCACAGAGTCATAGAGTCATAGAGCACTACAGCACCAATTCATAGAGCACTACAGCACAGAGTCATAGAGTCATAGAGTACTACAGCACAGAGTCACAGAGCACTACAGCACAAAGTCATAGCGTCGGAGCGCACTACAGCACAGTCATAGACCACTACAGCACAGAGTCGTAGAGTCATAGATCACTACAGCACAGAGTGATAGAGTCATAGAGCACTACAGCACCCAGTTATAGACTCACAGAGCACTACAGCACAGAGTCATAGAGTCATAGAGCACTACAGTACAGAGTCATATGTCATAGAGCATTACAGCACAGAGTCATAGAGCCATAGAGCACTACAGCACAGTCATAGAGTTATAGAGCACTACATCACAGAGTCACAGATCACTACAGCACAGTCATAGAGTCACAGAGCACTACAGCACAGATTCATAGAGTCATAGAGCACTATGGCAGAGAGTCATAGAATCATAGAGCACTACAGCACAGAGTCATAGAGTCATAGAGTACTACAGCACAGTCTTGGAGTCATAGAGCACTACAGCACAGAGTCATAGAATCATAGAGCACTACAGCACAGTCATAGAGCACTACAGCACAGAGTCATAGAGCACTACAGCACAGAGTCATAGAATCATAGAGCACTACAGCACAGAGTCATAGAGCACTACAGCACAGAGTCATAGAGCAATATAGCACAGAGTCATAGAGTCATAGAGCACTACAGAACAGAGTCACAGAGCAGTACAGCAGAGAGTCATATAGTCAGAGAGCACTATAGCACAGTCATAGAGTCACAGATCACTACAGCACAGAGTCACAGAGCAGTACATCACAGAGTCATAGAGTCAGAGAGCACTACAGCACTGAGTCATAGAGTCGGAGAGCACTACAGCACAGTCATAGAGCACAACAGCACAGATTCATAGAGCACTACAGCACAGAGTCATGGAATGATAGAGCACAGCAGCGCAGAGTCATAGAGTCATAGAGCACGACAGCACAGAGTGATAGAGTACTACAGCACAGAGTCATAGAGTCATAGAGTACTAGAGCACAGAGTCATAGAGCCATAGAGCACTACAGCACAGAGTCACAGAGCAGTACAGCACAGTGATCTAGTCAGAGAGCACTACAGTACAGATTCATAGAGTAGTACAGCACAGAGTCACAGAGCACTACAGCACAGAGTCATAGCGTCGGAGAGCACTACAGCACAGTCATAGACCACTATAGCACAGAGTCGTAGAGTCATAGATCACTACAGCACAGAGTGATAGAGTCATAGAGCACTACAGCACCCAGTTATAGACTCACAGAGCACTACAGCACAGAGTCATAGAGTCATAGAGCACTACAGCACAGAGTCACAGAGCACTACAGCACAGAGTCATAGAGTCGGAGAGCACTACACCACAGTCATAGAGCACTACAGCACAGAGTCATTGAGTCATAGAGCACAACAGCTCAGAGTCATAGAGCACTACAGCACAGTGTGATAGAATCATAGAGTACTACAGCACAGAGTCATAGAGCACTAGAGCACAGACTTGGAGTCATAGAGCACTACAGCACAGTCTTGGAGTCATAGAGCACTACAGCACAGAGTCATAGTGCACTGCAGCACAGTCATAGACTCATAGAGCACTACAGCACAGAGTCACAGAGCAGTATAGCACAGAGTCAAAGAGTCGGAGAGCACTACAGCACAGAGTCACAGAGCAGTACAGCGCAGTCATATAGTCAGAGAGCACTACAGTACAGATTCATTGAGGACTACAGCACAGAGTCATAGAGTCATAGAGCACTACAGCACCAATTCATAGAGCACTACAGCACAGAGTCATAGAGTCATAGAGTACTACAGCACAGAGTCACAGAGCACTACAGCACAGAGTCATAGCGTCGGAGCGCACTACAGCACAGTCATAGACCACTACAGCACAGAGTCGTAGAGTCATAGATCACTACAGCACAGAGTGATAGAGTCATAGAGCACTACAGCACCCAGTTATAGACTCACAGAGCACTACAGCACAGAGTCATAGAGTCATAGAGCACTACAGTACAGAGTCATATGTCATAGAGCATTACAGCACAGAGTCATAGAGCCATAGAGCACTACAGCACAGTCATAGAGTTATAGAGCACTACATCACAGAGTCACAGATCACTACAGCACAGTCATAGAGTCACAGAGCACTACAGCACAGATTCATAGAGTCATAGAGCACTATGGCAGAGAGTCATAGAATCATAGAGCACTACAGCACAGAGTCATAGAGTCATAGAGTACTACAGCACAGTCTTGGAGTCATAGAGCACTACAGCACAGAGTCATAGAATCATAGAGCACTACAGCACAGTCATAGAGCACTACATCACAGAGTCATAGAGCACTACAGCACAGAGTCATAGAATCATAGAGCACTACAGCACAGAGTCATAGAGCACTACAGCACAGAGTCATAGAGCAATATAGCACAGAGTCATAGAGTCATAGAGCACTACAGAACAGAGTCACAGAGCAGTACAGCAGAGAGTCATATAGTCAGAGAGCACTATAGCACAGTCATAGAGTCACAGATCACTACAGCACAGAGTCACAGAGCAGTACATCACAGAGTCATAGAGTCAGAGAGCACTACAGCACTGAGTCATAGAGTCGGAGAGCACTACAGCACAGTCATAGAGCACAACAGCACAGATTCATAGAGCACTACAGCACAGAGTCATGGAATGATAGAGCACAGCAGCGCAGAGTCATAGAGTCATAGAGCACGACAGCACAGAGTGATAGAGTACTACAGCACAGAGTCATAGAGTCATAGAGTACTAGAGCACAGAGTCATAGAGCCATAGAGCACTACAGCACAGAGTCACAGAGCAGTACAGCACAGTGATCTAGTCAGAGAGCACTACAGTACAGATTCATAGAGTAGTACAGCACAGAGTCACAGAGCACTACAGCACAGAGTCATAGCGTCGGAGAGCACTACAGCACAGTCATAGACCACTATAGCACAGAGTCGTAGAGTCATAGATCACTACAGCACAGAGTGATAGAGTCATAGAGCACTACAGCACCCAGTTATAGACTCACAGAGCACTACAGCACAGAGTCATAGAGTCATAGAGCACTACAGCACAGAGTCACAGAGCACTACAGCACAGAGTCATAGAGTCGGAGAGCACTACACCACAGTCATAGAGCACTACAGCACAGAGTCATTGAGTCATAGAGCACAACAGCTCAGAGTCATAGAGCACTACAGCACAGTGTGATAGAATCATAGAGTACTACAGCACAGAGTCATAGAGCACTAGAGCACAGACTTGGAGTCATAGAGCACTACAGCACAGTCTTGGAGTCATAGAGCACTACAGCACAGAGTCATAGTGCACTGCAGCACAGTCATAGACTCATAGAGCACTACAGCACAGAGTCACAGAGCAGTATAGCACAGAGTCAAAGAGTCGGAGAGCACTACAGCACAGAGTCACAGAGCAGTACAGCACAGAGTCATAGAGTCGGAGAGCACTACAGCACAATCATAGAGCACTACAGCACAGTCATAGAGCACTACATCAGAGAGTCATAGAGCACTATAGCACAGAGTCATAGAGCACTACAGCACAGAGTCATAGACCACTACAGCACAGAGTAATAGAATCATAGAGTACTACAGCACAGAGACATAGAGCACTACAGCACAGAGTAATAGAATCATAGAATACAATAGCACAGCGTCACAGAGTCATAGAGCACTACAGCACACACTAATAGAAGCATAGAGTACTACAGCACAGAGTCATAGAGCACTACAGGACAGTCTTGGAGTCATAGAGCAATACAGCATAGAGTCATATAGCACTGCAGCACAGAGTCATAGAGCACTACAGCACAGAGTATTAGAGTCATAGAGCACTACAGCACAGAGTATTAGGGTCATAGAGCACTACAACACAGAGTCATAAAATCATAGAGCACCAGAGCACAGAGTCATAGAGTCAGAGAGCACTACAGCACAGTGTCATAGAGCACTACAGCACAGAGTCACAGAGCAGTACAGCACAGAGTCATAGAGTCGGAGAGCACTACAGCACAATCATAGAGCACTACAGCACAGTCATAGAGCACTACATCACAGAGTCATAGAGCACTATAGCACAGAGTCATAGAGCACTACAGCACAGAGTCATAGAGCACTACAGCACAGTCTTGGAGTCATAGAGCACTACAACACAGAGTCATAGAGCACTATAGCACAGAGTCATAGAGCACTACAGCACAGTCTTGGAGTCATAGAGCACTACAGCACAGAGTCATAGAGCACTATAGCACAGAGTCATAGAGCACGACAGCACAGTCTTGGAGTCATAGAGCACTACAGCACAGAGTCATAGAGCACTATAGCACAGAGTCATAGAGCACTACAGCACCGTCTTGGAGTCATAGAGCACTACAGCACAGAGTCATAGAGCACTATAGCACAGAGTCATAGAGCACTACAGCACAGTCTTGGAGTCATAGAGCACTACAGCACAGAGTCATAGAGCACTATAGCACAGAGTCATAGAGCACTACAGCACAGTCTTGGAGTCATAGAGCACTACAGCACAGAGTCATAGAGCACTATAGCACAGAGTCATAGACCACTACAGCACAGAGTAATAGAATCATAGAGTACTACAGCACAGAGTCATAGAGCACTACAGCACAGAGTAATAGAATCATAGAATACAATAGCACAGCGTCACAGAGTCATAGAGCACTACAGCACACACTAATAGAAGCATAGAGTACTACAGCACAGAGTCATAGAGCACTACAGCACAGTCTTGGAGTCATAGAGCAATACAGCATAGAGTCATATAGCACTACAGCACAGAGTATTAGAGTCATAGAGCACTACAGCACAGAGTATTAGGGTCATAGAGCACTACAGCACAGAGTCATAGAGCTCTATAGCACAGAGTCATGGAATGATAGAGCACTACAGCACAGAGTCATATGTCATAGAGCACTACAGCACAGAGTCATAGAATCATAGATTACTATAGCACAGAGTCATAGAGTCAGAGAGCACTACAGCACAGTGTCATAGAGCACTACAGCACAGAGTCACAGAGCAGTACAGCACAGAGTCATAGAGTCGGAGAGCACTACAGCACAGTCATAGAGCACTACATCACAGAGTCATAGAGCACTATAGCACAGAGTCATAGAGCACTACAGCACAGAGTCATAGAGCACTACAGCACAGTCTTGGAGTCATAGAGCACTACAGCACAGAGTCATAGAGCACTATAGCACAGAGTCATAGAGTACTACAGCACAGTCTTGGAGTCATAGAGCACTACAGCACAGAGTCATAGAGCACTACAGCACAGAGTCATAGAATCATAGAGCACTACTGCACAGTCATAGAGCACTACAGCACAGAGTCACAGAGCAGTACAGCACAGAGTCATAGAGTCGGAGAGCACTACAGCACAATCATAGAGCACTACAGCACAGTCATAGAGCACTACATCACAGAGTCATAGAGCACTATAGCACAGAGTCATGGAGCACTACAGCACAGAGTCATAGAGCACTACAGCACAGAGTCATAGAGCACTACAGCACAGTCTTGGAGTCATAGAGCACTACAGCACAGAGTCATAGAGCACTATAGCACAGAGTCATAGAGTACTACAGCACAGTCTTGGAGTCATAGAGCACTACAGCACAGAGTCATAGAGCACTACAGCACAGAGTCATAGAATCATAGAGCACTACAGCACAGTCATAGAGCACTACAGCACAGAGTCATAGAGCACTACAGCACAGAGTCATAGAATCATAGAGCACTACAGCACAGAGTCATAGAGCTCTACAGCACAGAGTCATAGAGCAATATAACACAGAGTCATAGAGTCATAGAGCACTACAGAACAGAGTCACAGAGCAGTACAGCAGAGTGTCATATAGTCAGAGAGCACTACAGCACAGTCATAGAGTCAGAGAGCACTACAGCACAGAGTCATAGAGTCGGAGAGCACTACAGCACAGTCATAGAGCACAACAGCACAGATTCATAGAGCACTACAGCACAGAGTCATGGAATGATAGAGCACAGCAGCGCAGAGTCATAGAGTCATAGAGCACGACAGCACAGATTGATAGAGTACTACAGCACAGAGTCATAGAGCCATAGAGCACTACAGCACAGAGTCACAGAGCAGTACAGCACAGTCATATAGTCAGAGAGCACTACAGTACAGATTCATTGAGGACTACAGCACAGAGTCATAGAGTCATAGAGCACTACAGCACCAATTCATAGAGCACTACAGCACAGAGTCATAGAGTCATAGAGTACTACAGCACAGAGTCACAGAGCACTACAGCACAGAGTCATAGCGTCGGAGAGCACTACAGCACAGTCATAGACCACTACAGCACAGAGTCGTAGAGTCATAGATCACTACAGCACAGAGTGATAGAGTCATAGAGCACTACAGCACCCAGTTATAGACTCACAGAGCACTACAGCACAGAGTCATAGAGTCATAGAGCACTACAGTACAGAGTCATATGTCATAGAGCATTACAGCACAGAGTCATAGAGCCATAGAGCACTACAGCACAGTCATAGAGTTATAGAGCACTACATCACAGAGTCACAGATCACTACAGCACAGTCATAGAGTCACAGAGCACTACAGCACAGATTCATAGAGTCATAGAGCACTATGGCAGAGAGTCATAGAATCATAGAGCACTACAGCACAGAGTCATAGAGTCATAGAGTACTACAGCACAGTCTTGGAGTCATAGAGCACTACAGCACAGAGTCATAGAATCATAGAGCACTACAGCACAGTCATAGAGCACTACAGCACAGAGTCATAGAGCACTACAGCACAGAGTCATAGAATCATAGAGCACTACAGCACAGAGTCATAGAGCACTACAGCACAGAGTCATAGAGCAATATAGCACAGAGTCATAGAGTCATAGAGCACTACAGAACAGAGTCACAGAGCAGTACAGCAGAGAGTCATATAGTCAGAGAGCACTATAGCACAGTCATAGAGTCACAGATCACTACAGCACAGAGTCACAGAGCAGTACATCACAGAGTCATAGAGTCAGAGAGCACTACAGCACTGAGTCATAGAGTCGGAGAGCACTACAGCACAGTCATAGAGCACAACAGCACAGATTCATAGAGCACTACAGCACAGAGTCATGGAATGATAGAGCACAGCAGCGCAGAGTCATAGAGTCATAGAGCACGACAGCACAGAGTGATAGAGTCATAGAGCACTACAGCACCCAGTTATAGACTCACAGAGCACTACAGCACAGAGTCATAGAGTCATAGAGCACTACAGCACAGAGTCACAGAGCACTACAGCACAGAGTCATAGAGTCGGAGAGCACTACACCACAGTCATAGAGCACTACAGCACAGAGTCATTGAGTCATAGAGCACAACAGCTCAGAGTCATAGAGCACTACAGCACAGTGTGATAGAATCATAGAGTACTACAGCACAGAGTCATAGAGCACTAGAGCACAGACTTGGAGTCATAGAGCACTACAGCACAGTCTTGGAGTCATAGAGCACTACAGCACAGAGTCATAGTGCACTGCAGCACAGTCATAGACTCATAGAGCACTACAGCACAGAGTCACAGAGCAGTATAGCACAGAGTCAAAGAGTCGGAGAGCACTACAGCACAGAGTCACAGAGCAGTACAGCACAGAGTCATAGAGTCGGAGAGCACTACAGCACAATCATAGAGCACTACAGCACAGTCATAGAGCACTACATCAGAGAGTCATAGAGCACTATAGCACAGAGTCATAGAGCACTACAGCACAGAGTCATAGACCACTACAGCACAGAGTAATAGAATCATAGAGTACTACAGCACAGAGACATAGAGCACTACAGCACAGAGTAATAGAATCATAGAATACAATAGCACAGCGTCACAGAGTCATAGAGCACTACAGCACACACTAATAGAAGCATAGAGTACTATAGCACAGAGTCATAGAGCACTACAGGACAGTCTTGGAGTCATAGAGCAATACAGCATAGAGTCATATAGCACTACAGCACAGAGTCATAGAGCACTACAGCACAGAGTATTAGAGTCATAGAGCACTACAGCACAGAGTATTAGGGTCATAGAGCACTACAACACAGAGTCATAAAATCATAGAGCACCAGAGCACAGAGTCATAGAGTCAGAGAGCACTACAGCACAGTGTCATAGAGCACTACAGCACAGAGTCACAGAGCAGTACAGCACAGAGTCATAGAGTCGGAGAGCACTACAGCACAATCATAGAGCACTACAGCACAGTCATAGAGCACTACATCACAGAGTCATAGAGCACTATAGCACAGAGTCATAGAGCACTACAGCACAGAGTCATAGAGCACTACAGCACAGAGTCATAGAGCACTACAGCACAGTCTTGGAGTCATAGAGCACTACAACACAGAGTCATAGAGCACTATAGCACAGAGTCATAGAGCACTACAGCACAGTCTTGGAGTCATAGAGCACTACAGCACAGAGTCATAGAGCACTATAGCACAGAGTCATAGAGCACGACAGCACAGTCTTGGAGTCATAGAGCACTACAGCACAGAGTCATAGAGCACTATAGCACAGAGTCATAGAGCACTACAGCACAGTCTTGGAGTCATAGAGCACTACAGCACAGAGTCATAGAGCACTATAGCACAGAGTCATAGAGCACTACAGCACAGTCTTGGAGTCATAGAGCACTACAGCACAGAGTCATAGAGCACTATAGCACAGAGTCATAGAGCACTACAGCACAGTCTTGGAGTCATAGAGCACTACAGCACAGAGTCATAGAGCACTATAGCACAGAGTCATAGACCACTACAGCACAGAGTAATAGAATCATAGAGTACTACAGCACAGAGTCATAGAGCACTACAGCACAGAGTAATAGAATCATAGAATACAATAGCACAGCGTCACAGAGTCATAGAGCACTACAGCACACACTAATAGAAGCATAGAGTACTACAGCACAGAGTCATAGAGCACTACAGCACAGTCTTGGAGTCATAGAGCAATACAGCATAGAGTCATATAGCACTACAGCACAGAGTATTAGAGTCATAGAGCACTACAGCACAGAGTATTAGGGTCATAGAGCACTACAGCACAGAGTCATAGAGCTCTATAGCACAGAGTCATGGAATGATAGAGCACTACAGCACAGAGTCATATGTCATAGAGCACTACAGCACAGAGTCATAGAATCATAGATTACTATAGCACAGAGTCATAGAGTCAGAGAGCACTACAGCACAGTGTCATAGAGCACTACAGCACAGAGTCACAGAGCAGTACAGCACAGAGTCATAGAGTCGGAGAGCACTATAGCACAGAGTCATAGAGCACTACAGCACAGAGTCATAGAGCACTACAGCACAGTCTTGGAGTCATAGAGCACTACAGCACAGAGTCATAGAGCACTATAGCACAGAGTCATAGAGTACTACAGCACAGTCTTGGAGTCATAGAGCACTACAGCACAGAGTCATAGAGCACTACAGCACAGAGTCATAGAATCATAGAGCACTACTGCACAGTCATAGAGCACTACAGCACAGAGTCACAGAGCAGTACAGCACAGAGTCATAGAGTCGGAGAGCACTACAGCACAATCATAGAGCACTACAGCACAGTCATAGAGCACTACATCACAGAGTCATAGAGCACTATAGCACAGAGTCATGGAGCACTACAGCACAGAGTCATAGAGCACTACAGCACAGAGTCATAGAGCACTACAGCACAGTCTTGGAGTCATAGAGCACTACAGCACAGAGTCATAGAGCACTATAGCACAGAGTCATAGAGTACTACAGCACAGTCTTGGAGTCATAGAGCACTACAGCACAGAGTCATAGAGCACTACAGCACAGAGTCATAGAATCATAGAGCACTACAGCACAGTCATAGAGCACTACAGCACAGAGTCATAGAGCACTACAGCACAGAGTCATAGAATCATAGAGCACTACAGCACAGAGTCATAGAGCTCTACAGCACAGAGTCATAGAGCAATATAACACAGAGTCATAGAGTCATAGAGCCCTACAGAACAGAGTCACAGAGCAGTACAGCAGAGTGTCATATAGTCAGAGAGCACTACAGCACAGTCATAGAGTCAGAGAGCACTACAGCACAGAGTCATAGAGTCGGAGAGCACTACAGCACAGTCATAGAGCACAACAGCACAGATTCATAGAGCACTACAGCACAGAGTCATGGAATGATAGAGCACAGCAGCGCAGAGTCATAGAGTCATAGAGCACGACAGCACAGATTGATAGAGTACTACAGCACAGAGTCATAGAGCCATAGAGCACTACAGCACAGAGTCACAGAGCAGTACAGCACAGTCATATAGTCAGAGAGCACTACAGTACAGATTCATTGAGGACTACAGCACAGAGTCATAGAGTCATAGAGCACTACAGCACCAATTCATAGAGCACTACAGCACAGAGTCATAGAGTCATAGAGTACTACAGCACAGAGTCACAGAGCACTACAGCACAGAGTCATAGCGTCGGAGAGCACTACAGCACAGTCATAGACCACTACAGCACAGAGTCGTAGAGTCATAGATCACTACAGCACAGAGTGATAGAGTCATAGAGCACTACAGCACCCAGTTATAGACTCACAGAGCACTACAGCACAGAGTCATAGAGTCATAGAGCACTACAGTACAGAGTCATATGTCATAGAGCATTACAGCACAGAGTCATAGAGCCATAGAGCACTACAGCACAGTCATAGAGTTATAGAGCACTACATCACAGAGTCACAGATCACTACAGCACAGTCATAGAGTCACAGAGCACTACAGCACAGATTCATAGAGTCATAGAGCACTATGGCAGAGAGTCATAGAATCATAGAGCACTACAGCACAGAGTCATAGAGTCATAGAGTACTACAGCACAGTCTTGGAGTCATAGAGCACTACAGCACAGAGTCATAGAATCATAGAGCACTACAGCACAGTCATAGAGCACTACAGCACAGAGTCATAGAGCACTACAGCACAGAGTCATAGAATCATAGAGCACTACAGCACAGAGTCATAGAGCACTACAGCACAGAGTCATAGAGCAATATAGCACAGAGTCATAGAGTCATAGAGCACTACAGAACAGAGTCACAGAGCAGTACAGCAGAGAGTCATATAGTCAGAGAGCACTATAGCACAGTCATAGAGTCACAGATCACTACAGCACAGAGTCACAGAGCAGTACATCACAGAGTCATAGAGTCAGAGAGCACTACAGCACTGAGTCATAGAGTCGGAGAGCACTACAGCACAGTCATAGAGCACAACAGCACAGATTCATAGAGCACTACAGCACAGAGTCATGGAATGATAGAGCACAGCAGCGCAGAGTCATAGAGTCATAGAGCACGACAGCACAGAGTGATAGAGTACTACAGCACAGAGTCATAGAGTCATAGAGTACTAGAGCACAGAGTCATAGAGCCATAGAGCACTACAGCACAGAGTCACAGAGCAGTACAGCACAGTGATCTAGTCAGAGAGCACTACAGTACAGATTCATAGAGTAGTACAGCACAGAGTCACAGAGCACTACAGCACAGAGTCATAGCGTCGGAGAGCACTACAGCACAGTCATAGACCACTATAGCACAGAGTCGTAGAGTCATAGATCACTACAGCACAGAGTGATAGAGTCATAGAGCACTACAGCACCCAGTTATAGACTCACAGAGCACTACAGCACAGAGTCATAGAGTCATAGAGCACTACAGCACAGAGTCACAGAGCACTACAGCACAGAGTCATAGAGTCGGAGAGCACTACACCACAGTCATAGAGCACTACAGCACAGAGTCATTGAGTCATAGAGCACAACAGCTCAGAGTCATAGAGCACTACAGCACAGTGTGATAGAATCATAGAGTACTACAGCACAGAGTCATAGAGCACTAGAGCACAGACTTGGAGTCATAGAGCACTACAGCACAGTCTTGGAGTCATAGAGCACTACAGCACAGAGTCATAGTGCACTGCAGCACAGTCATAGACTCATAGAGCACTACAGCACAGAGTCACAGAGCAGTATAGCACAGAGTCATAGAGTCGGAGAGCACTACAGCACAGTCATAGAGCACTAGAGCACAGAGTCATAGAGCCATAGAGCACTACAGCACAGAGTCACAGAGCAGTACAGCACAGTCATAGAGCACTACATCAGAGAGTCATAGAGCACTATAGCACAGAGTCATAGAGCACTACAGCACAGAGTCATAGACCACTACAGCACAGAGTAATAGAATCATAGAGTACTACAGCACAGAGACATAGAGCACTACAGCACAGAGTAATAGAATCATAGAATACAATAGCACAGCGTCACAGAGTCATAGAGCACTACAGCACACACTAATAGAAGCATAGAGTACTACAGCACAGAGTCATAGAGCACTACAGCACAGAGTCATAGAATCATAGATTACTATAGCAGAGAGTCATAGAGTCAGAGAGCACTACAGCACAGTGTCATAGAGCACTACAGCACAGAGTCACAGAGCAGTACAGCACAGAGTCATAGAGTCATAGAGCACTACAGTACAGAGTCATATGTCATAGAGCATTACAGCACAGAGTCATAGAGCCATAGAGCACTACAGCACAGTCATAGAGTTATAGAGCACTACATCACAGAGTCACAGATCACTACAGCACAGTCATAGAGTCACAGAGCACTACAGCACAGATTCATAGAGTCATAGAGCACTATGGCAGAGAGTCATAGAATCATAGAGCACTACAGCACAGAGTCATAGAGTCATAGAGTACTACAGCACAGTCTTGGAGTCATAGAGCACTACAGCACAGAGTCATAGAATCATAGATCACTACAGCACAGTCATAGAGCACTACAGCACAGAGTCATAGAGCACTACAGCACAGAGTCATAGAATCATAGAGCACTACAGCACAGAGTCATAGAGCACTACAGCACAGAGTCATAGAGCAATATAGCACAGAGTCATAGAGTCATAGAGCACTACAGAACAGAGTCACAGAGCAGTACAGCAGAGAGTCATATAGTCAGAGAGCACTATAGCACAGTCATAGAGTCACAGATCACTACAGCACAGAGTCACAGAGCAGTACATCACAGAGTCATAGAGTCAGAGAGCACTACAGCACTGAGTCATAGAGTCGGAGAGCACTACAGCACAGTCATAGAGCACAACAGCACAGATTCATAGAGCACTACAGCACAGAGTCATGGAATGATAGAGCACAGCAGCGCAGAGTCATAGAGTCATAGAGCACGACAGCACAGAGTGATAGAGTACTACAGCACAGAGTCATAGAGTCATAGAGTACTAGAGCACAGAGTCATAGAGCCATAGAGCACTACAGCACAGAGTCACAGAGCAGTACAGCACAGTGATCTAGTCAGAGAGCACTACAGTACAGATTCATAGAGTAGTACAGCACAGAGTCACAGAGCACTACAGCACAGAGTCATAGCGTCGGAGAGCACTACAGCACAGTCATAGACCACTATAGCACAGAGTCGTAGAGTCATAGATCACTACAGCACAGAGTGATAGAGTCATAGAGCACTACAGCACCCAGTTATAGACTCACAGAGCACTACAGCACAGAGTCATAGAGTCATAGAGCACTACAGCACAGAGTCACAGAGCACTACAGCACAGAGTCATAGAGTCGGAGAGCACTACACCACAGTCATAGAGCACTACAGCACAGAGTCATTGAGTCATAGAGCACAACAGCTCAG
The DNA here is from genome assembly GCF_030028105.1 of Mobula birostris. Taxonomy (NCBI): domain Eukaryota; kingdom Metazoa; phylum Chordata; class Chondrichthyes; order Myliobatiformes; family Myliobatidae; genus Mobula; species Mobula birostris. The sequence continues at coordinate 20,870 of NW_027275427.1, forward strand.
AGTCATAGAGCACTACAGCACAGTGTGATAGAATCATAGAGTACTACAGCACAGAGTCATAGAGCACTAGAGCACAGACTTGGAGTCATAGAGCACTACAGCACAGTCTTGGAGTCATAGAGCACTACAGCACAGAGTCATAGCGTCGGAGAGCACTACAGCACAGTCATAGACCACTATAGCACAGAGTCGTAGAGTCATAGATCACTACAGCACAGAGTGATAGAGTCATAGAGCACTACAGCACCCAGTTATAGACTCACAGAGCACTACAGCACAGAGTCATAGAGTCATAGAGCACTACAGCACAGAGTCACAGAGCACTACAGCACAGAGTCATTGAGTCATAGAGCACAACAGCTCAGAGTCATAGAGCACTACAGCACAGTGTGATAGAATCATAGAGTACTACAGCACAGAGTCATAGAGCACTAGAGCACAGACTTGGAGTCATAGAGCACTACAGCACAGTCTTGGAGTCATAGAGCACTACAGCACAGAGTCATAGTGCACTGCAGCACAGTCATAGACTCACAGAGCACTACAGCACAGAGTCACAGAGCAGTATAGCACAGAGTCATAGAGTCGGAGAGCACTACAGCACAGTCATAGAGCACTAGAGCACAGAGTCATAGAGCCATAGAGCACTACAGCACAGAGTCACAGAGCAGTACAGCACAGAGTCATAGAGTCGGAGAGCACTACAGCACAATCATAGAGCACTACAGCACAGTCATAGAGCACTACATCAGAGAGTCATAGAGCACTATAGCACAGAGTCATAGAGCACTACAGCACAGAGTCATAGACCACTACAGCACAGAGTAATAGAATCATAGAGTACTACAGCACAGAGACATAGAGCACTACAGCACAGAGTAATAGAATCATAGAATACAATAGCACAGCGTCACAGAGTCATAGAGCACTACAGCACACACTAATAGAAGCATAGAGTACTACAGCACAGAGTCATAGAGCACTACAGCACAGAGTCATAGAATCATAGATTACTATAGCACAGAGTCATAGAGTCAGAGAGCACTACAGCACAGTGTCATAGAGCACTACAGCACAGAGTCACAGAGCAGTACAGCACAGAGTCATAGAGTCGGAGAGCACTACAGCACAATCATAGAGCACTACAGCACAGTCATAGAGCACTACATCACAGAGTCATAGAGCACTATAGCACAGAGTCATAGAGCACTACAGCACAGAGTCATAGAGCACTACAGCACAGAGTCATAGAGCACTACAGCACAGTCTTGGAGTCATAGAGCACTACAGCACAGAGTCATAGAGCACTATAGCACAGAGTCATAGAGTACTACAGCACAGTCTTGGAGTCATAGAGCACTACAGCACAGAGTCATAGAGCACTACAGCACAGAGTCATAGAATCATAGAGCACTACAGCACAGTCATAGAGTACTACAGCACAGAGTCATAGAGCACTACAGCACAGAGTCATAGAATCATAGAGCACTACAGCACAGAGTCATAGAGCTCTACAGCACAGAGTCATAGAGCAATATAACACAGAGTCATAGAGTCATAGAGCACTACTGAACAGAGTCACAGAGCAGTACAGCAGAGTGTCATATAGTCAGAGAGCACTACAGCACAGTCATAGAGTCAGAGAGCACTACAGCACAGAGTCATAGAGTCGGAGAGCACTACAGCACAGTCATAGAGCACAACAGCACAGATTCATAGAGCACTACAGCACAGAGTCATGGAATGATAGAGCACAGCAGCGCAGAGTCATAGAGTCATAGAGCACGACAGCACAGATTGATAGAGTACTACAGCACAGAGTCATAGAGCCATAGAGCACTACAGCACAGAGTCACAGAGCAGTACAGCACAGTCATATAGTCAGAGAGCACTACAGTACAGATTCATTGAGGACTACAGCACAGAGTCATAGAGTCATAGAGCACTACAGCACCAATTCATAGAGCACTACAGCACAGAGTCATAGAGTCATAGAGTACTACAGCACAGAGTCACAGAGCACTACAGCACAGAGTCATAGCGTCGGAGAGCACTACAGCACAGTCATAGACCACTACAGCACAGAGTCGTAGAGTCATAGATCACTACAGCACAGAGTGATAGAGTCATAGAGCACTACAGCACCCAGTTATAGACTCACAGAGCACTACAGCACAGAGTCATAGAGTCATAGAGCACTACAGTACAGAGTCATATGTCATAGAGCATTACAGCACAGAGTCATAGAGCCATAGAGCACTACAGCACAGTCATAGAGTTATAGAGCACTACATCACAGAGTCACAGATCACTACAGCACAGTCATAGAGTCACAGAGCACTACAGCACAGATTCATAGAGTCATAGAGCACTATGGCAGAGAGTCATAGAATCATAGAGCACTACAGCACAGAGTCATAGAGTCATAGAGTACTACAGCACAGTCTTGGAGTCATAGAGCACTACAGCACAGAGTCATAGAGTCATAGAGCACTATGGCAGAGAGTCATAGAATCATAGAGCACTACAGCACAGAGTCATAGAGTCATAGAGTACTACAGCACAGTCTTGGAGTCATAGAGCACTACAGCACAGAGTCATAGAATCATAGAGCACTACAGCACAGTCATAGAGCACTACAGCACAGAGTCATAGAGCACTACAGCACAGAGTCATAGAATCATAGAGCACTACAGCACAGAGTCATAGAGCACTACAGCACAGAGTCATAGAGCAATATAGCACAGAGTCATAGAGTCATAGAGCACTACAGAACAGAGTCACAGAGCAGTACAGCAGAGAGTCATATAGTCAGAGAGCACTATAGCACAGTCATAGAGTCACAGATCACTACAGCACAGAGTCACAGAGCAGTACATCACAGAGTCATAGAGTCAGAGAGCACTACAGCACTGAGTCATAGAGTCGGAGAGCACTACAGCACAGTCATAGAGCACAACAGCACAGATTCATAGAGCACTACAGCACAGAGTCATGGAATGATAGAGCACAGCAGCGCAGAGTCATAGAGTCATAGAGCACGACAGCACAGAGTGATAGAGTACTACAGCACAGAGTCATAGAGTCATAGAGTACTAGAGCACAGAGTCATAGAGCCATAGAGCACTACAGCACAGAGTCACAGAGCAGTACAGCACAGTGATCTAGTCAGAGAGCACTACAGTACAGATTCATAGAGTAGTACAGCACAGAGTCACAGAGCACTACAGCACAGAGTCATAGCGTCGGAGAGCACTACAGCACAGTCATAGACCACTATAGCACAGAGTCGTAGAGTCATAGATCACTACAGCACAGAGTGATAGAGTCATAGAGCACTACAGCACCCAGTTATAGACTCACAGAGCACTACAGCACAGAGTCATAGAGTCATAGAGCACTACAGCACAGAGTCACAGAGCACTACAGCACAGAGTCATAGAGTCGGAGAGCACTACACCACAGTCATAGAGCACTACAGCACAGAGTCATTGAGTCATAGAGCACAACAGCTCAGAGTCATAGAGCACTACAGCACAGTGTGATAGAATCATAGAGTACTACAGCACAGAGTCATAGAGCACTAGAGCACAGACTTGGAGTCATAGAGCACTACAGCACAGTCTTGGAGTCATAGAGCACTACAGCACAGAGTCATAGTGCACTGCAGCACAGTCATAGACTCATAGAGCACTACAGCACAGAGTCACAGAGCAGTATAGCACAGAGTCATAGAGTCGGAGAGCACTATAGCACAGTCATAGAGCACTAGAGCACAGAGTCATAGAGCCATAGAGCACTACAGCACAGAGTCACAGAGCAGTACAGCACAGAGTCATAGAGTCGGAGAGCACTACAGCACAATCATAGAGCACTACAGCACAGTCATAGAGCACTACATCAGAGAGTCATAGAGCACTATAGCACAGAGTCATAGAGCACTACAGCACAGAGTCATAGACCACTACAGCACAGAGTAATAGAATCATAGAGTACTACAGCACAGAGACATAGAGCACTACAGCACAGAGTAATAGAATCATAGAATACAATAGCACAGCGTCACAGAGTCATAGAGCACTACAGCACACACTAATAGAAGCATAGAGTACTACAGCACAGAGTCATAGAGCACTACAGCACAGAGTCATAGAATCATAGATTACTATAGCACAGAGTCATAGAGTCAGAGAGCACTACAGCACAGTGTCATAGAGCACTACAGCACAGAGTCACAGAGCAGTACAGCACAGAGTCATAGAGTCGGAGAGCACTACAGCACAATCATAGAGCACTACAGCACAGTCATAGAGCACTACATCACAGAGTCATAGAGCACTATAGCACAGAGTCATAGAGCACTACAGCACAGAGTCATAGAGCACTACAGCACAGAGTCATAGAGCACTACAGCACAGTCTTGGAGTCATAGAGCACTACAGCACAGAGTCATAGAGCACTATAGCACAGAGTCATAGAGTACTACAGCACAGTCTTGGAGTCATAGAGCACTACAGCACAGAGTCATAGAGCACTACAGCACAGAGTCATAGAATCATAGAGCACTACAGCACAGTCATAGAGCACTACAGCACAGAGTCATAGAGCACTACAGCACAGAGTCATAGAATCATAGAGCACTACAGCACAGAGTCATAGAGCTCTACAGCACAGAGTCATAGAGCAATATAACACAGAGTCATAGAGTCATAGAGCACTACAGAACAGAGTCACAGAGCAGTACAGCAGAGTGTCATATAGTCAGAGAGCACTACAGCACAGTCATAGAGTCAGAGAGCACTACAGCACAGAGTCATAGAGTCGGAGAGCACTACAGCACAGTCATAGAGCACAACAGCACAGATTCATAGAGCACTACAGCACAGAGTCATGGAATGATAGAGCACAGCAGCGCAGAGTCATAGAGTCATAGAGCACGACAGCACAGATTGATAGAGTACTACAGCACAGAGTCATAGAGCCATAGAGCACTACAGCACAGAGTCACAGAGCAGTACAGCACAGTCATATAGTCAGAGAGCACTACAGTACAGATTCATTGAGGACTACAGCACAGAGTCATAGAGTCATAGAGCACTACAGCACCAATTCATAGAGCACTACAGCACAGAGTCATAGAGTCATAGAGTACTACAGCACAGAGTCACAGAGCACTACAGCACAGAGTCATAGCGTCGGAGAGCACTACAGCACAGTCATAGACCACTACAGCACAGAGTCGTAGAGTCATAGATCACTACAGCACAGAGTGATAGAGTCATAGAGCACTACAGCACCCAGTTATAGACTCACAGAGCACTACAGCACAGAGTCATAGAGTCATAGAGCACTACAGTACAGAGTCATATGTCATAGAGCATTACAGCACAGAGTCATAGAGCCATAGAGCACTACAGCACAGTCATAGAGTTATAGAGCACTACATCACAGAGTCACAGATCACTACAGCACAGTCATAGAGTCACAGAGCACTACAGCACAGATTCATAGAGTCATAGAGCACTATGGCAGAGAGTCATAGAATCATAGAGCACTACAGCACAGAGTCACAGAGTCATAGAGTACTACAGCACAGTCTTGGAGTCATAGAGTCATAGAGCACTACAGCACAGAGTCACAGAGCACTACAGCACAGAGTCATAGCGTCGGAGAGCACTACAGCACAGTCATAGACCACTATAGCACAGAGTCGTAGAGTCATAGATCACTACAGCACAGTGTGATAGAATCATAGAGTACTACAGCACAGAGTCATAGAGCACTAGAGCACAGACTTGGAGTCATAGAGCACTACAGCACAGTCTTGGAGTCGTAGAGCACTACAGCACAGAGTCATAGTGCACTGCAGCACAGTCATAGACTCATAGAGCACTACAGCACAGAGTCACAGAGCAGTATAGCACAGAGTCATAGAGTCGGAGAGCACTACAGCACAGTCATAGAGCACTAGAGCACAGAGTCATAGAGCCATAGAGCACTACAGCACAGAGTCACAGAGCAGTACAGCACAGAGTCATAGAGTCGGAGAGCACTACAGCACAATCATAGAGCACTACAGCACAGTCATAGAGCACTACATCGGAGAGTCATAGAGCACTATAGCACAGAGTCATAGAGCACTACAGCACAGAGTCATAGACCACTACAGCACAGAGTAATAGAATCATAGAGTACTACAGCACAGAGACATAGAGCACTACAGCACAGAGTAATAGAATCATAGAGTACAATAGCACAGCGTCACAGAGTCATAGAGCACTACAGCACACACTAATAGAAGCATAGAGTACTACAGCACAGAGTCATAGAGCACTACAGCACAGTCTTGGAGTCATAGAGCAATACAGCATAGAGTCATATAGCACTACAGCACAGAGTCATAGAGCACTACAGCACAGAGTATTAGAGTCATAGAGCACTACAGCACAGAGTATTAGGGTCATAGAGCACTACAACACAGAGTCATAAAATCATAGAGCACCAGAGCACAGAGTCATAGAGTCATAAAGCACTAAAGCACAGAGTCGTAGAATCATAGAGCACTGCAGCACAGAGTCATAGAGCTCTATAGCACAGAGTCATGGAATGATAGAGCACTACAGCACAGAGTCATAGAATCATAGAGTACTATAGCACAGAGTCATAGAGTCAGAGAGCACTACAGCACAGTGTCATAGAGCACTACAGCACAGAGTCACAGAGCAGTACAGCACAGAGTCATATAGTCGGAGAGCACTACAGCACAATCATAGAGCACTACAGCACAGTCATAGAGCACTACATCACAGAGTCATAGAGCACTATAGCACAGAGTCATAGAGCACTACAGCACAGTCTTGGAGTCATAGAGCACTACAACACAGAGTCATAGAGCACTATAGCACAGAGTCATAGAGCACTACAGCACAGTCTTGGAGTCATAGAGCACTACAGCACAGAGTCATAGAGCACTATAGCACAGAGTCATAGAGCACGACAGCACAGTCTTGGAGTCATAGAGCACTACAGCACAGAGTCATAGAGCACTATAGCACAGAGTCATAGAGCACTACAGCACAGTCTTGGAGTCATAGAGCACTACAGCACAGAGTCATAGAGCACTATAGCACAGAGTCATAGAGCACTACAGCACAGTCTTGGAGTCATAGAGCACTACAGCACAGAGTCATAGAGCACTACAGTACAGTCTTGGAGTCATAGAGCACTACACCACAGAGTCATAGAGCACTATAGCACAGAGTCATAGAGCACTATAGCACAGAGTCATAGAGCACTACAGCACAGAGTAATAGAGTCGTAGAGCACTACAGCGCAGAGTCATAGAGCACTACAGCACAGTCTTGCAGTCATAGAGCACTACAGCGCAGAGTCATAGAGCACTACAGCACCCAGTAATAGAATCATAGAGTACAATAGCACAGCGTCACAGAGTCATAGAGCACTAGAGCACAGTCTTGGAGTCATAGAGCACTACAGCACAGTCTTGGAGTCATAGAGCACTACAGCACAGAGTCATAGTGCACTGCAGCACAGTCATAGACTCATAGAGCACTACATCACAGAGTCATAGAGCACTATAGCACAGAGTCATAGAGCACTACAGCACAGAGTCATAGAGCACTACAGCACAGAGTAATAGAATCATAGAGTACAATAGCACAGCGTCACAGAGTCATAGGGCACTACAGCACAGAGTCATAGAGCACTACGTCACAGACTAATAGAATCATAGAGTACTACAGCACAGAGTCATAGAGCACTACAGCACAGTCTTGTAGTCATAGAGCAATACAGCATAGAGTCATATAGCACTACAGCACAGAGTCATAGAGCACTACAGCACAGAGTATTAGAGTCATAGAGCACTACAGCACAGAGTATTAGAGTCATAGAGCACTACAGCACAGAGTCATTAAATCATAGAGCACCAGAGCACAGAGTCATAGAGTCATAAAGCACTAAAGCAAAGAGTCGTAGAATCATAGAGCACTACAGCACAGAGTCATAGAGCTCTATAGCACAGAGTCATGGAATGATAGAGCACTACAGCAGAGAGTCATATATCATAGAGCACTACAGCACAGAGTCATGGAATCATAGAGTACTATAGCACAGAGTCATAGAGTCAGAGAGCACTACAGCACAGTGTCATAGAGCACTACAGCACAGAGTCTCAGAGCAGTACAGCACAGAGTCATAGAGTCGGAGAGCACTACAGCACAATCATAGAGCACTACAGCACAGTCATAGAGCACTATAGTACAGAGTCATCGAGCACTATAGCACAGAGTCATAGAGCACTACAGCACAGAGTCATAGAGCACTACAGCACAGTCTTGGAGTCATAGAGCACTACAGCACAGAGTCATAGAGCACTATAGCACAGAGCACTACAGCACAGAGTCACAGAGCAGTACATCACAGAGTCATAGAGTCAGAGAGCACTACAGCACAGAGTCATAGAGTCGGAGAGCACTACAGCACAGTCATAGACGACTACAGCACAGAGTCATAGAGCACTATAGTACAGAGTCATAGAGCACTACAGCACAGAGTCGTAGAGTCATAGATCACTACAGCACAGAGTGATAGAGTCATAGAGCACTACAGCACCCAGTTATAGACTCACAGAGCACTAAAGCACAGAGTCATAGAGTGATAGAGCACTACAGCACAGAGTCACAGAGCACTACAGCAGAGAGTCATAGAGTCGGAGAGCACTATACCACAGTCTTAGAGCACTACAGCATGGAGTCATAGAGTACTATAGCACAGAGTCATGGAATGATAGAGCACTACAGCACAGAGTCATATGTCATAGAGCACTACATCACAGAGTCACAGATCACTACAGCACAGTCATAGAGTCACAGAGCACTACAGCACAGAGTCACAGATCACTACAGCACAGTCATAGAGTCACAGAGCACTACAGCACAGATTCATAGAGTCATAGAGCACTACAGCGCAGAGTCATAGATTCATAGATCACTACAGAACAGAGTCATAGAGCACAACAGCACAGAGTCATAGAGTCATAGAGCACTACAGCACAGAGTGATAGAGTCATAGAGCACTACAGTACCGAGTTATAGACTCACAGAGCACTACAGCACAGAGTCATAGAGTCATAGAGGACTATAGCAGAGAGTCACAGACCACTAAAACACAGAGTCATAGAGTCATAGATCACTACAGAACAGAGTCATAGAGCACTACAGCACAGAGTCATAGAGTCGGAGAGCACTACAGCACAGTCATAGAGCACTACAGCACAGAGTCATAGAGTACTATAGCACAGAGTATTAGGGTCATAGAGCACTACAACACAGAGTCATAAAATCATAGAGCACCAGAGCACAGAGTCATAGAGTCATAAAGCACTAAAGCACAGAGTCGTAGAATCATAGAGCACTGCAGCACAGAGTCATAGAGCTCTATAGCACAGAGTCATGGAATGATAGAGCACTACAGCACAGAGTCATAGAATCATAGAGTACTATAGCACAGAGTCATAGAGTCAGAGAGCACTACAGCACAGTGTCATAGAGCACTACAGCACAGAGTCACAGAGCAGTACAGCACAGAGTCATATAGTCGGAGAGCACTACAGCACAATCATAGAGCACTACAGCACAGTCATAGAGCACTACATCACAGAGTCATAGAGCACTATAGCACAGAGTCATAGAGCACTACAGCACAGTCTTGGAGTCATAGAGCACTACAACACAGAGTCATAGAGCACTATAGCACAGAGTCATAGAGCACTACAGCACAGTCTTGGAGTCATAGAGCACTACAGCACAGAGTCATAGAGCACTATAGCACAGAGTCATAGAGCACGACAGCACAGTCTTGGAGTCATAGAGCACTACAGCACAGAGTCATAGAGCACTATAGCACAGAGTCATAGAGCACTACAGCACAGTCTTGGAGTCATAGAGCACTACAGCACAGAGTCATAGAGCACTATAGCACAGAGTCATAGAGCACTACAGCACAGTCTTGGAGTCATAGAGCACTACAGCACAGAGTCATAGAGCACTATAGCACAGAGTCATAGAGCACTACAGTACAGTCTTGGAGTCATAGAGCACTACACCACAGAGTCATAGAGCACTATAGCACAGAGTCATAGAGCACTATAGCACAGAGTCATAGAGCACTACAGCACAGAGTAATAGAGTCGTAGAGCACTACAGCGCAGAGTCATAGAGCACTACAGCACAGTCTTGCAGTCATAGAGCACTACAGCGCAGAGTCATAGAGCACTACAGCACCCAGTAATAGAATCATAGAGTACAATAGCACAGCGTCACAGAGTCATAGAGCACTAGAGCACAGTCTTGGAGTCATAGAGCACTACAGCACAGTCTTGGAGTCATAGAGCACTACAGCACAGAGTCATAGTGCACTGCAGCACAGTCATAGACTCATAGAGCACTACATCACAGAGTCATAGAGCACTATAGCACAGAGTCATAGAGCACTACAGCACAGAGTCATAGAGCACTACAGCACAGAGTAATAGAATCATAGAGTACAATAGCACAGCGTCACAGAGTCATAGAGCACTACAGCACAGAGTCATAGAGCACTACGTCACAGACTAATAGAATCATAGAGTACTACAGCACAGAGTCATAGAGCACTACAGCACAGTCTTGTAGTCATAGAGCAATACAGCATAGAGTCATATAGCACTACAGCACAGAGTCATAGAGCACTACAGCACAGAGTATTAGAGTCATAGAGCACTACAGCACAGAGTATTAGAGTCATAGAGCACTACAGCACAGAGTCATTAAATCATAGAGCACCAGAGCACAGAGTCATAGAGTCATAAAGCACTAAAGCAAAGAGTCGTAGAATCATAGAGCACTACAGCACAGAGTCATAGAGCTCTATAGCACAGAGTCATGGAATGATAGAGCACTACAGCACAGAGTCATATATCATAGAGCACTACAGCACAGAGTCATGGAATCATAGAGTACTATAGCACAGAGTCATAGAGTCAGAGAGCACTACAGCACAGTGTCATAGAGCACTACAGCACAGAGTCTCAGAGCAGTACAGCACAGAGTCATAGAGTCGGAGAGCACTACAGCACAATCATAGAGCACTACAGCACAGTCATAGAGCACTATAGTACAGAGTCATCGAGCACTATAGCACAGAGTCATAGAGCACTACAGCACAGAGTCATAGAGCACTACAGCACAGTCTTGGAGTCATAGAGCACTACAGCACAGAGTCATAGAGCACTATAGCACAGAGCACTACAGCACAGAGTCACAGAGCAGTACATCACAGAGTCATAGAGTCAGAGAGCACTACAGCACAGAGTCATAGAGTCGGAGAGCACTACAGCACAGTCATAGACGACTACAGCACAGAGTCATAGAGCACTATAGTACAGAGTCATAGAGCACTACAGCACAGAGTCGTAGAGTCATAGATCACTACAGCACAGAGTGATAGAGTCATAGAGCACTACAGCACCCAGTTATAGACTCACAGAGCACTAAAGCACAGAGTCATAGAGTGATAGAGCACTACAGCACAGAGTCACAGAGCACTACAGCAGAGAGTCATAGAGTCGGAGAGCACTATACCACAGTCTTAGAGCACTACAGCATGGAGTCATAGAGTACTATAGCACAGAGTCATGGAATGATAGAGCACTACAGCACAGAGTCATATGTCATAGAGCACTACATCACAGAGTCACAGATCACTACAGCACAGTCATAGAGTCACAGAGCACTACAGCACAGAGTCACAGATCACTACAGCACAGTCATAGAGTCACAGAGCACTACAGCACAGATTCATAGAGTCATAGAGCACTACAGCGCAGAGTCATAGATTCATAGATCACTACAGAACAGAGTCATAGAGCACAATAGCACAGAGTCATAGAGTCATAGAGCACTACAGCACAGAGTGATAGAGTCATAGAGCACTACAGTACCGAGTTATAGACTCACAGAGCACTACAGCACAGAGTCATAGAGTCATAGAGGACTATAGCAGAGAGTCACAGACCACTAAAACACAGAGTCATAGAGTCATAGATCACTACAGAACAGAGTCATAGAGCACTACAGCACAGAGTCATAGAGTCGGAGAGCACTACAGCACAGTCATAGAGCACTACAGCACAGAGTCATAGAGTACTATAGCACAGAGTCATAGAGCACTACAGCACAGAGTCATAGAGTCGTAGAGCACTACAGCACAGTCATAGAGCACTACAGCACAGAGTCATAGAGCACTACAGCACAAAGTCATAGATTCATAGATCACTACAGAACAGAGTCATAGAGCACTACAGCACAGAGTCATAGAGTCGGAGAGCACAACAGCACAGTCATAGAGCACTACAGCACAGAGTCATAGAGTACTATAGCACAGAGTCATGGAGCCATAGAGCACTACAGCACAGAGTCACAGAGCAGAAGAGCACAGAGTCATATAGTGAGAGAGCACTACAGCACAGATTCATTCAGCACTACAGCACAGTCATAGAGTCACAGATCACTACAGCACAGAGTCACAGAGCAGTACATCACAGAGTCATAGAGTCAGAGAGCACTACAGCACAGAGTCATAGTGTGATAGAGCACTACAGCACAGAGTCATAGAGTCATAGAGCACTACAGCACAGAGTGATAGAGTACTACAGCACAGAGTCATAGAGTCATAGAGCACTACAGCACAGAGTCATAGAGTCATAGAGCACTACAGCACAGAGTCATAGAGCACTACAGCACAGAGTCATAGAATCATAGAGCACTACAGCACAGTCATAGAGCACTACAGCACAGAGTCATAGAGCACTACAGCACAGAGTCATAGAATCATAGAGCACTACAGCACAGAGTCATAGAGCTCTACAGCACAGAGTCATAGAGCAATATAACACAGAGTCATAGAGTCATAGAGCACTACAGAACAGAGTCACAGAGCAGTACAGCAGAGTGTCATATAGTCAGAGAGCACTACAGCACAGTCATAGAGTCAGAGAGCACTACAGCACAGAGTCATAGAGTCGGAGAGCACTACAGCACAGTCATAGAGCACAACAGCACAGATTCATAGAGCACTACAGCACAGAGTCATGGAATGATAGAGCACAGCAGCGCAGAGTCATAGAGTCATAGAGCACGACAGCACAGATTGATAGAGTACTACAGCACAGAGTCATAGAGCCATAGAGCACTACAGCACAGAGTCACAGAGCAGTACAGCACAGTCATATAGTCAGAGAGCACTACAGTACAGATTCATTGAGGACTACAGCACAGAGTCATAGAGTCATAGAGCACTACAGCACCAATTCATAGAGCACTACAGCACAGAGTCATAGAGTCATAGAGTACTACAGCACAGAGTCACAGAGCACTACAGCACAGAGTCATAGCGTCGGAGAGCACTACAGCACAGTCATAGACCACTACAGCACAGAGTCGTAGAGTCATAGATCACTACAGCACAGAGTGATAGAGTCATAGAGCACTACAGCACCCAGTTATAGACTCACAGAGCACTACAGCACAGAGTCATAGAGTCATAGAGCACTACAGTACAGAGTCATATGTCATAGAGCATTACAGCACAGAGTCATAGAGCCATAGAGCACTACAGCACAGTCATAGAGTTATAGAGCACTACATCACAGAGTCACAGATCACTACAGCACAGTCATAGAGTCACAGAGCACTACAGCACAGATTCATAGAGTCATAGAGCACTATGGCAGAGAGTCATAGAATCATAGAGCACTACAGCACAGAGTCATAGAGTCATAGAGTACTACAGCACAGTCTTGGAGTCATAGAGCACTACAGCACAGAGTCATAGAATCATAGAGCACTACAGCACAGTCATAGAGCACTACAGCACAGAGTCATAGAGCACTACAGCACAGAGTCATAGAATCATAGAGCACTACAGCACAGAGTCATAGAGCACTACAGCACAGAGTCATAGAGCAATATAGCACAGAGTCATAGAGTCATAGAGTACTACAGCACAGTCTTGGAGTCATAGAGCACTACAGCACAGAGTCATAGAATCATAGAGCACTACAGCACAGTCATAGAGCACTACAGCACAGAGTCATAGAGCACTACAGCACAGAGTCATAGAATCATAGAGCACTACAGCACAGAGTCATAGAGCACTACAGCACAGAGTCATAGAGCAATATAGCACAGAGTCATAGAGTCATAGAGCACTACAGAACAGAGTCACAGAGCAGTACAGCAGAGAGTCATATAGTCAGAGAGCACTATAGCACAGTCATAGAGTCACAGATCACTACAGCACAGAGTCACAGAGCAGTACATCACAGAGTCATAGAGTCAGAGAGCACTACAGCACTGAGTCATAGAGTCGGAGAGCACTACAGCACAGTCATAGAGCACAACAGCACAGATTCATAGAGCACTACAGCACAGAGTCATGGAATGATAGAGCACAGCAGCGCAGAGTCATAGAGTCATAGAGCACGACAGCACAGAGTGATAGAGTACTACAGCACAGAGTCATAGAGTCATAGAGTACTAGAGCACAGAGTCATAGAGCCATAGAGCACTACAGCACAGAGTCACAGAGCAGTACAGCACAGTGATCTAGTCAGAGAGCACTACAGTACAGATTCATAGAGTAGTACAGCACAGAGTCACAGAGCACTACAGCACAGAGTCATAGCGTCGGAGAGCACTACAGCACAGTCATAGACCACTATAGCACAGAGTCGTAGAGTCATAGATCACTACAGCACAGAGTGATAGAGTCATAGAGCACTACAGCACCCAGTTATAGACTCACAGAGCACTACAGCACAGAGTCATAGAGTCATAGAGCACTACAGCACAGAGTCACAGAGCACTACAGCACAGAGTCATAGAGTCGGAGAGCACTACACCACAGTCATAGAGCACTACAGCACAGAGTCATTGAGTCATAGAGCACAACAGCTCAGAGTCATAGAGCACTACAGCACAGTGTGATAGAATCATAGAGTACTACAGCACAGAGTCATAGAGCACTAGAGCACAGACTTGGAGTCATAGAGCACTACAGCACAGTCTTGGAGTCATAGAGCACTACAGCACAGAGTCATAGTGCACTGCAGCACAGTCATAGACTCATAGAGCACTACAGCACAGAGTCACAGAGCAGTATAGCACAGAGTCATAGAGTCGGAGAGCACTACAGCACAGAGTCACAGAGCAGTACAGCACAGAGTCATAGAGTCGGAGAGCACTACAGCACAATCATAGAGCACTACAGCACAGTCATAGAGCACTACATCAGAGAGTCATAGAGCACTATAGCACAGAGTCATAGAGCACTACAGCACAGAGTCATAGACCACTACAGCACAGAGTAATAGAATCATAGAGTACTACAGCACAGAGACATAGAGCACTACAGCACAGAGTAATAGAATCATAGAATACAATAGCACAGCGTCACAGAGTCATAGAGCACTACAGCACACACTAATAGAAGCATAGAGTACTACAGCACAGAGTCATAGAGCACTACAGGACAGTCTTGGAGTCATAGAGCAATACAGCATAGAGTCATATAGCACTACAGCACAGAGTCATAGAGCACTACAGCACAGAGTATTAGAGTCATAGAGCACTACAGCACAGAGTATTAGGGTCATAGAGCACTACAACACAGAGTCATAAAATCATAGAGCACCAGAGCACAGAGTCATAGAGTCAGAGAGCACTACAGCACAGTGTCATAGAGCACTACAGCACAGAGTCACAGAGCAGTACAGCACAGAGTCATAGAGTCGGAGAGCACTACAGCACAATCATAGAGCACTACAGCACAGTCATAGAGCACTACATCACAGAGTCATAGAGCACTATAGCACAGAGTCATAGAGCACTACAGCACAGAGTCATAGAGCACTACAGCACAGAGTCATAGAGCACTACAGCACAGTCTTGGAGTCATAGAGCACTACAACACAGAGTCATAGAGCACTATAGCACAGAGTCATAGAGCCATAGAGCACTACAGCACAGAGTCACAGAGCAGAAGAGCACAGAGTCATATAGTGAGAGAGCACTACAGCACAGATTCATTCAGCACTACAGCACAGTCATAGAGTCACAGATCACTACAGCACAGAGTCACAGAGCAGTACATCACAGAGTCATAGAGTCAGAGAGCACTACAGCACAGAGTCATAGTGTGATAGAGCACTACAGCACAGAGTCATAGAGTCATAGAGCACTACAGCACAGAGTGATAGAGTACTACAGCACAGAGTCATAGAGTCATAGAGCACTACAGCACAGAGTCATAGAGTCATAGAGCACTACAGCACAGAGTCATAGAGCACTACAGCACAGAGTCATAGAATCATAGAGCACTACAGCACAGTCATAGAGCACTACAGCACAGAGTCATAGAGCACTACAGCACAGAGTCATAGAATCATAGAGCACTACAGCACAGAGTCATAGAGCTCTACAGCACAGAGTCATAGAGCAATATAACACAGAGTCATAGAGTCATAGAGCACTACAGAACAGAGTCACAGAGCAGTACAGCAGAGTGTCATATAGTCAGAGAGCACTACAGCACAGTCATAGAGTCAGAGAGCACTACAGCACAGAGTCATAGAGTCGGAGAGCACTACAGCACAGTCATAGAGCACAACAGCACAGATTCATAGAGCACTACAGCACAGAGTCATGGAATGATAGAGCACAGCAGCGCAGAGTCATAGAGTCATAGAGCACGACAGCACAGATTGATAGAGTACTACAGCACAGAGTCATAGAGCCATAGAGCACTACAGCACAGAGTCACAGAGCAGTACAGCACAGTCATATAGTCAGAGAGCACTACAGTACAGATTCATTGAGGACTACAGCACAGAGTCATAGAGTCATAGAGCACTACAGCACCAATTCATAGAGCACTACAGCACAGAGTCATAGAGTCATAGAGTACTACAGCACAGAGTCACAGAGCACTACAGCACAGAGTCATAGCGTCGGAGAGCACTACAGCACAGTCATAGACCACTACAGCACAGAGTCGTAGAGTCATAGATCACTACAGCACAGAGTGATAGAGTCATAGAGCACTACAGCACCCAGTTATAGACTCACAGAGCACTACAGCACAGAGTCATAGAGTCATAGAGCACTACAGTACAGAGTCATATGTCATAGAGCATTACAGCACAGAGTCATAGAGCCATAGAGCACTACAGCACAGTCATAGAGTTATAGAGCACTACATCACAGAGTCACAGATCACTACAGCACAGTCATAGAGTCACAGAGCACTACAGCACAGATTCATAGAGTCATAGAGCACTATGGCAGAGAGTCATAGAATCATAGAGCACTACAGCACAGAGTCATAGAGTCATAGAGTACTACAGCACAGTCTTGGAGTCATAGAGCACTACAGCACAGAGTCATAGAATCATAGAGCACTACAGCACAGTCATAGAGCACTACAGCACAGAGTCATAGAGCACTACAGCACAGAGTCATAGAATCATAGAGCACTACAGCACAGAGTCATAGAGCACTACAGCACAGAGTCATAGAGCAATATAGCACAGAGTCATAGAGTCATAGAGTACTACAGCACAGTCTTGGAGTCATAGAGCACTACAGCACAGAGTCATAGAATCATAGAGCACTACAGCACAGTCATAGAGCACTACAGCACAGAGTCATAGAGCACTACAGCACAGAGTCATAGAATCATAGAGCACTACAGCACAGAGTCATAGAGCAATATAGCACAGAGTCATAGAGTCATAGAGCACTACAGAACAGAGTCACAGAGCAGTACAGCAGAGAGTCATATAGTCAGAGAGCACTATAGCACAGTCATAGAGTCACAGATCACTACAGCACAGAGTCACAGAGCAGTACATCACAGAGTCATAGAGTCAGAGAGCACTACAGCACTGAGTCATAGAGTCGGAGAGCACTACAGCACAGTCATAGAGCACAACAGCACAGATTCATAGAGCACTACAGCACAGAGTCATGGAATGATAGAGCACAGCAGCGCAGAGTCATAGAGTCATAGAGCACGACAGCACAGAGTGATAGAGTACTACAGCACAGAGTCATAGAGTCATAGAGTACTAGAGCACAGAGTCATAGAGCCATAGAGCACTACAGCACAGAGTCACAGAGCAGTACAGCACAGTGATCTAGTCAGAGAGCACTACAGTACAGATTCATAGAGTAGTACAGCACAGAGTCACAGAGCACTACAGCACAGAGTCATAGCGTCGGAGAGCACTACAGCACAGTCATAGACCACTATAGCACAGAGTCGTAGAGTCATAGATCACTACAGCACAGAGTGATAGAGTCATAGAGCACTACAGCACCCAGTTATAGACTCACAGAGCACTACAGCACAGAGTCATAGAGTCATAGAGCACTACAGCACAGAGTCACAGAGCACTACAGCACAGAGTCATAGAGTCGGAGAGCACTACACCACAGTCATAGAGCACTACAGCACAGAGTCATTGAGTCATAGAGCACAACAGCTCAGAGTCATAGAGCACTACAGCACAGTGTGATAGAATCATAGAGTACTACAGCACAGAGTCATAGAGCACTAGAGCACAGACTTGGAGTCATAGAGCACTACAGCACAGTCTTGGAGTCATAGAGCACTACAGCACAGAGTCATAGTGCACTGCAGCACAGTCATAGACTCATAGAGCACTACAGCACAGAGTCACAGAGCAGTATAGCACAGAGTCATAGAGTCGGAGAGCACTACAGCACAGAGTCACAGAGCAGTACAGCACAGAGTCATAGAGTCGGAGAGCACTACAGCACAATCATAGAGCACTACAGCACAGTCATAGAGCACTACATCAGAGAGTCATAGAGCACTATAGCACAGAGTCATAGAGCACTACAGCACAGAGTCATAGACCACTACAGCACAGAGTAATAGAATCATAGAGTACTACAGCACAGAGACATAGAGCACTACAGCACAGAGTAATAGAATCATAGAATACAATAGCACAGCGTCACAGAGTCATAGAGCACTACAGCACACACTAATAGAAGCATAGAGTACTACAGCACAGAGTCATAGAGCACTACAGGACAGTCTTGGAGTCATAGAGCAATACAGCATAGAGTCATATAGCACTACAGCACAGAGTCATAGAGCACTACAGCACAGAGTATTAGGGTCATAGAGCACTACAACACAGAGTCATAAAATCATAGAGCACCAGAGCACAGAGTCATAGAGTCAGAGAGCACTACAGCACAGTGTCATAGAGCACTACAGCACAGTCATAGAGCACTACAGCACAGAGTCATAGAGCACTACAGCACAGAGTCATAGAATCATAGAGCACTACAGCACAGAGTCATAGAGCTCTACAGCACAGAGTCATAGAGCAATATAACACAGAGTCATAGAGTCATAGAGCACTACAGAACAGAGTCACAGAGCAGTACAGCAGAGTGTCATATAGTCAGAGAGCACTACAGCACAGTCATAGAGTCAGAGAGCACTACAGCACAGAGTCATAGAGTCGGAGAGCACTACAGCACAGTCATAGAGCACAACAGCACAGATTCATAGAGCACTACAGCACAGAGTCATGGAATGATAGAGCACAGCAGCGCAGAGTCATAGAGTCATAGAGCACGACAGCACAGATTGATAGAGTACTACAGCACAGAGTCATAGAGCCATAGAGCACTACAGCACAGAGTCACAGAGCAGTACAGCACAGTCATATAGTCAGAGAGCACTACAGTACAGATTCATTGAGGACTACAGCACAGAGTCATAGAGTCCTAGAGCACTACAGCACCAATTCATAGAGCACTACAGCACAGAGTCATAGAGTCATAGAGTACTACAGCACAGAGTCACAGAGCACTACAGCACAGAGTCATAGCGTCGGAGAGCACTACAGCACAGTCATAGACCACTACAGCACAGAGTCGTAGAGTCATAGATCACTACAGCACAGAGTGATAGAGTCATAGAGCACTACAGCACCCAGTTATAGACTCACAGAGCACTACAGCACAGAGTCATAGAGTCATAGAGCACTACAGTACAGAGTCATATGTCATAGAGCATTACAGCACAGAGTCATAGAGCCATAGAGCACTACAGCACAGTCATAGAGTTATAGAGCACTACATCACAGAGTCACAGATCACTACAGCACAGTCATAGAGTCACAGAGCACTACAGCACAGATTCATAGAGTCATAGAGCACTATGGCAGAGAGTCATAGAATCATAGAGCACTACAGCACAGAGTCATAGAGTCATAGAGTACTACAGCACAGTCTTGGAGTCATAGAGCACTACAGCACAGAGTCATAGAATCATAGATCACTACAGCACAGTCATAGAGCACTACAGCACAGAGTCATAGAGCACTACAGCACAGAGTCATAGAATCATAGAGCACTACAGCACAGAGTCATAGAGCACTACAGCACAGAGTCATAGAGCAATATAGCACAGAGTCATAGAGTCATAGAGTACTACAGCACAGTCTTGGAGTCATAGAGCACTACAGCACAGAGTCATAGAATCATAGAGCACTACAGCACAGTCATAGAGCACTACAGCACAGAGTCATAGAGCACTACAGCACAGAGTCATAGAATCATAGAGCACTACAGCACAGAGTCATAGAGCAATATAGCACAGAGTCATAGAGTCATAGAGCACTACAGAACAGAGTCACAGAGCAGTACAGCAGAGAGTCATATAGTCAGAGAGCACTATAGCACAGTCATAGAGTCACAGATCACTACAGCACAGAGTCACAGAGCAGTACATCACAGAGTCATAGAGTCAGAGAGCACTACAGCACTGAGTCATAGAGTCGGAGAGCACTACAGCACAGTCATAGAGCACAACAGCACAGATTCGATAGAGCACTACAGCACAGAGTCATGGAATGATAGAGCACAGCAGCGCAGAGTCATAGAGTCATAGAGCACGACAGCACAGAGTGATAGAGTACTACAGCACAGAGTCATAGAGTCATAGAGTACTAGAGCACAGAGTCATAGAGCCATAGAGCACTACAGCACAGAGTCACAGAGCAGTACAGCACAGTGATCTAGTCAGAGAGCACTACAGTACAGATTCATAGAGTAGTACAGCACAGAGTCACAGAGCACTACAGCACAGAGTCATAGCGTCGGAGAGCACTACAGCACAGTCATAGACCACTATAGCACAGAGTCGTAGAGTCATAGATCACTACAGCACAGAGTGATAGAGTCATAGAGCACTACAGCACCCAGTTATAGACTCACAGAGCACTACAGCACAGAGTCATAGAGTCATAGAGCACTACAGCACAGAGTCACAGAGCACTACAGCACAGAGTCATAGAGTCGGAGAGCACTACAGCACAGAGTCATAGAGTCGGAGAGCACTACACCACAGTCATAGAGCACTACAGCACAGAGTCATTGAGTCATAGAGCACAACAGCTCAGAGTCATAGAGCACTACAGCACAGTGTGATAGAATCATAGAGTACTACAGCACAGAGTCATAGAGCACTAGAGCACAGACTTGGAGTCATAGAGCACTACAGCACAGTCTTGGAGTCATAGAGCACTACAGCACAGAGTCATAGTGCACTGCAGCACAGTCATAGACTCATAGAGCACTACAGCACAGAGTCACAGAGCAGTATAGCACAGAGTCATAGAGTCGGAGAGCACTACAGCACAGAGTCACAGAGCAGTACAGCACAGAGTCATAGAGTCGGAGAGCACTACAGCACAATCATAGAGCACTACAGCACAGTCATAGAGCACTACATCAGAGAGTCATAGAGCACTATAGCACAGAGTCATAGAGCACTACAGCACAGAGTCATAGACCACTACAGCACAGAGTAATAGAATCATAGAGTACTACAGCACAGAGACATAGAGCACTACAGCACAGAGTAATAGAATCATAGAATACAATAGCACAGCGTCACAGAGTCATAGAGCACTACAGCACACACTAATAGAAGCATAGAGTACTACAGCACAGAGTCATAGAGCACTACAGGACAGTCTTGGAGTCATAGAGCAATACAGCATAGAGTCATATAGCACTACAGCACAGAGTCATAGAGCACTACAGCACAGAGTATTAGGGTCATAGAGCACTACAACACAGAGTCATAAAATCATAGAGCACCAGAGCACAGAGTCATAGAGTCAGAGAGCACTACAGCACAGTGTCATAGAGCACTACAGCACAGAGTCACAGAGCAGTACAGCACAGAGTCATAGAGTCGGAGAGCACTACAGCACAATCATAGAGCACTACAGCACAGTCATAGAGCACTACATCACAGAGTCATAGAGCACTATAGCACAGAGTCATAGAGCACTACAGCACAGAGTCATAGAGCACTACAGCACAGAGTCATAGAACACTACAGCACAGTCTTGGAGTCATAGAGCACTACAACACAGAGTCATAGAGCACTATAGCACAGAGTCATAGAGCACTACAGCACAGTCTTGGAGTCATAGAGCACTACAGCACAGAGTCATAGAGCACTATAGCACAGAGTCATAGAGCACGACAGCACAGTCTTGGAGTCATAGAGCACTACAACACAGAGTCATAGAGCACTATAGCACAGAGTCATAGAGCACTACAGCACAGTCTTGGAGTCATAGAGCACTACAGCACAGAGTCATAGAGCACTATAGCACAGAGTCATAGAGCACTACAGCACAGTCTTGGAGTCATAGAGCACTACAGCACAGAGTCATAGAGCACTATAGCACAGAGTCATAGAGCACTACAGCACAGTCTTGGAGTCATAGAGCACTACAGCACAGAGTCATAGAGCACTATAGCACAGAGTCATAGACCACTACAGCACAGAGTAATAGAATCATAGAGTACTACAGCACAGAGTCATAGAGCACTACAGCACAGTCATAGAGTTATAGAGCACTACATCACAGAGTCACAGATCACTACAGCACAGTCATAGAGTCACAGAGCACTACAACACAGATTCATAGAGTCATAGAGCACTATGGCAGAGAGTCATAGAATCATAGAGCACTACAGCACAGAGTCATAGAGTCATAGAGTACAACAGCACAGTCTTGGAGTCATAGAGCACTACAGCACAGAGTCATAGAATCATAGAGCACTACAGCACAGTCATAGAGCACTACAGCACAGAGTCATAGAATCATAGAGCACTATAGCACAGAGTCATAGAGTACTACAGCACAGAGTCAAAGAGCAATATAGCACAGAGTCATAGAGTCATAGAGCACTACAGAACAGAGTCACAGAGCAGTACAGCAGAGAGTCATATAGTCACAGAGCACTGCAGCACAGTCATAGAGTCACAGATCACTACAGCACAGAGTCACAGAGCAGTACATCACAGAGTCATAGAGTCAGAGAGCACTACAGCACAGAGTCATAGAGTCGGAGAGCACTACGGCACAGTCATAGAGCACAACAGCACAGATTCATAGAGCACTACAGCACAGAGTCATGGAATGATAGAGCACAGCAGCGCAGAGTCATAGAGTCATAGAGCACGACAGCACAGATTGATAGAGTACTACAGCACAGAGTCATAGAGCCATAGAGCACTACAGCACAGAGTCACAGATCACTACAGCACAGTCATAGAGTCACAGAGCACTACAGCACAGAGTCATAGAGTCATAGAGTACTACAGCACAGTCTTGGAGTCATAGAGCACTACAGCACCGAGTCATAGTATCATAGAGCACTACAGCACAGAGTCATAGAGCAATATAGCACAGAGTCATAGAGTCATAGAGCACTACAGAACAGAGTCACAGAGCAGTACAGCAGAGTGTCATATAGTCAGAGAGCACTACAGCACAGTCATAGAGTCAGAGAGCACTACAGCACAGAGTCATAGAGTCGGAGAGCACTACAGCACAGTCATAGAGCACTACAGCACATAGTCATAGAGCACTACAGCACAGAGTCATGGAATGATAGAGCACAGCAGCACAGAGTCAGAGAGTCATAGAGCACGACAGCACAGAGTGATAGAGTACTACAGCACAGAGTCATAGAGTCATAGAGCACTACAGCACAGAGTCATAGAGCCATAGAGCACTACAGCACAGAGTCACAGAGCAGTACAGCGCAGTCATATAGTCAGAGAGCACTACAGTACAGATTCATTGAGGACTACAGCACAGAGTCATAGAGTCATAGAGCACTACAGCACCAATTCATAGAGCACTACAGCACAGAGTCATAGAGTCATAGAGTACTACAGCACAGAGTCACAGAGCACTACAGCACAGAGTCATAGCGTCGGAGCGCACTACAGCACAGTCATAGACCACTACAGCACAGAGTCGTAGAGTCATAGATCACTACAGCACAGAGTGATAGAGTCATAGAGCACTACAGCACCCAGTTATAGACTCACAGAGCACTACAGCACAGAGTCATAGAGTCATAGAGCACTACAGTACAGAGTCATATGTCATAGAGCATTACAGCACAGAGTCATAGAGCCATAGAGCACTACAGCACAGTCATAGAGTTATAGAGCACTACATCACAGAGTCACAGATCACTACAGCACAGTCATAGAGTCACAGAGCACTACAGCACAGATTCATAGAGTCATAGAGCACTATGGCAGAGAGTCATAGAATCATAGAGCACTACAGCACAGAGTCATAGAGTCATAGAGTACTACAGCACAGTCTTGGAGTCATAGAGCACTACAGCACAGAGTCATAGAATCATAGAGCACTACAGCACAGTCATAGAGCACTACAGCACAGAGTCATAGAGCACTACAGCACAGAGTCATAGAATCATAGAGCACTACAGCACAGAGTCATAGAGCACTACAGCACAGAGTCATAGAGCAATATAGCACAGAGTCATAGAGTCATAGAGCACTACAGAACAGAGTCACAGAGCAGTACAGCAGAGAGTCATATAGTCAGAGAGCACTATAGCACAGTCATAGAGTCACAGATCACTACAGCACAGAGTCACAGAGCAGTACATCACAGAGTCATAGAGTCAGAGAGCACTACAGCACTGAGTCATAGAGTCGGAGAGCACTACAGCACAGTCATAGAGCACAACAGCACAGATTCATAGAGCACTACAGCACAGAGTCATGGAATGATAGAGCACAGCAGCGCAGAGTCATAGAGTCATAGAGCACGACAGCACAGAGTGATAGAGTACTACAGCACAGAGTCATAGAGTCATAGAGTACTAGAGCACAGAGTCATAGAGCCATAGAGCACTACAGCACAGAGTCACAGAGCAGTACAGCACAGTGATCTAGTCAGAGAGCACTACAGTACAGATTCATAGAGTAGTACAGCACAGAGTCACAGAGCACTACAGCACAGAGTCATAGCGTCGGAGAGCACTACAGCACAGTCATAGACCACTATAGCACAGAGTCGTAGAGTCATAGATCACTACAGCACAGAGTGATAGAGTCATAGAGCACTACAGCACCCAGTTATAGACTCACAGAGCACTACAGCACAGAGTCATAGAGTCATAGAGCACTACAGCACAGAGTCACAGAGCACTACAGCACAGAGTCATAGAGTCGGAGAGCACTACACCACAGTCATAGAGCACTACAGCACAGAGTCATTGAGTCATAGAGCACAACAGCTCAGAGTCATAGAGCACTACAGCACAGTGTGATAGAATCATAGAGTACTACAGCACAGAGTCATAGAGCACTACAGCACAGACTTGGAGTCATAGAGCACTACAGCACAGTCTTGGAGTCATAGAGCACTACAGCACAGAGTCATAGTGCACTGCAGCACAGTCATAGACTCATAGAGCACTACAGCACAGAGTCACAGAGCAGTATAGCACAGAGTCATAGAGTCGGAGAGCACTACAGCACAGAGTCACAGAGCAGTACAGCACAGAGTCATAGAGTCGGAGAGCACTACAGCACAATCATAGAGCACTACAGCACAGTCATAGAGCACTACATCAGAGAGTCATAGAGCACTATAGCACAGAGTCATAGAGCACTACAGCACAGAGTCATAGACCACTACAGCACAGAGTAATAGAATCATAGAGTACTACAGCACAGAGACATAGAGCACTACAGCACAGAGTAATAGAATCATAGAATACAATAGCACAGCGTCACAGAGTCATAGAGCACTACAGCACACACTAATAGAAGCATAGAGTACTACAGCACAGAGTCATAGAGCACTACAGGACAGTCTTGGAGTCATAGAGCAATACAGCATAGAGTCATATAGCACTACAGCACAGAGTCATAGAGCACTACAGCACAGAGTATTAGAGTCATAGAGCACTACAGCACAGAGTATTAGGGTCATAGAGCACTACAACACAGAGTCATAAAATCATAGAGCACCAGAGCACAGAGTCATAGAGTCAGAGAGCACTACAGCACAGTGTCATAGAGCACTACAGCACAGAGTCACAGAGCAGTACAGCACAGAGTCATAGAGTCGGAGAGCACTACAGCACAATCATAGAGCACTACAGCACAGTCATAGAGCACTACATCACAGAGTCATAGAGCACTATAGCACAGAGTCATAGAGCACTACAGCACAGAGTCATAGAGCACTACAGCACAGAGTCATAGAGCACTACAGCACAGTCTTGGAGTCATAGAGCACTACAACACAGAGTCATAGAGCACTATAGCACAGAGTCATAGAGCACTACAGCACAGTCTTGGAGTCATAGAGCACTACAGCACAGAGTCATAGAGCACTATAGCACAGAGTCATAGAGCACGACAGCACAGTCTTGGAGTCATAGAGCACTACAGCACAGAGTCATAGAGCACTATAGCACAGAGTCATAGAGCACTACAGCACAGTCTTGGAGTCATAGAGCACTACAGCACAGAGTCATAGAGCACTATAGCACAGAGTCATAGAGCACTACAGCACAGTCTTGGAGTCATAGAGCACTACAGCACAGAGTCATAGAGCACTATAGCACAGAGTCATAGAGCACTACAGCACAGTCTTGGAGTCATAGAGCACTACAGCACAGAGTCATAGAGCACTATAGCACAGAGTCATAGACCACTACAGCACAGAGTAATAGAATCATAGAGTACTACAGCACAGAGTCATAGAGCACTACAGCACAGCGTCACAGAGTCATAGAGCACTACAGCACACACTAATAGAAGCATAGAGTACTACAGCACAGAGTCATAGAGCACTACAGCACAGTCTTGGAGTCATAGAGCAATACAGCATAGAGTCATACAGCACTACAGCACAGAGTATTAGAGTCATAGAGCACTACAGCACAGAGTATTAGGGTCATAGAGCACTACAGCACAGAGTCATAGAGCTCTATAGCACAGAGTCATGGAATGATAGAGCACTACAGCACAGAGTCATATGTCATAGAGCACTACAGCACAGAGTCATAGAATCATAGATTACTATAGCACAGAGTCATAGAGTCAGAGAGCACTACAGCACAGTGTCATAGAGCACTACAGCACAGAGTCACAGAGCAGTACAGCACAGAGTCATAGAGTCGGAGAGCACTACAGCACAGTCATAGAGCACTACATCACAGAGTCATAGAGCACTATAGCACAGAGTCATAGAGCACTACAGCACAGAGTCATAGAGCACTACAGCACAGTCTTGGAGTCATAGAGCACTACAGCACAGAGTC
The DNA here is from genome assembly GCF_030028105.1 of Mobula birostris. Lineage (NCBI taxonomy): Eukaryota > Metazoa > Chordata > Chondrichthyes > Myliobatiformes > Myliobatidae > Mobula > Mobula birostris. The sequence continues at coordinate 48,670 of NW_027275427.1, forward strand.
ATAGAGCACTATAGCACAGAGTCATAGAGTACTACAGCACAGTCTTGGAGTCATAGAGCACTACAGCACAGAGTCATAGAGCACTACAGCACAGAGTCATAGAATCATAGAGCACTACAGCACAGTCATAGAGCACTACAGCACAGAGTCACAGAGCAGTACAGCACAGAGTCATAGAGTCGGAGAGCACTACAGCACAATCATAGAGCACTACAGCACAGTCATAGAGCACTACATCACAGAGTCATAGAGCACTATAGCACAGAGTCATAGAGCACTACAGCACAGAGTCATAGAGCACTACAGCACAGAGTCATAGAGCACTACAGCACAGTCTTGGAGTCATAGAGCACTACAGCACAGAGTCATAGAGCACTATAGCACAGAGTCATAGAATCATAGATTACTATAGCACAGAGTCATAGAGTCAGAGAGCACTACAGCACAGTGTCATAGAGCACTACAGCACAGAGTCACAGAGCAGTACAGCACAGAGTCATAGAGTCGGAGAGCACTACAGCACAGTCATAGAGCACTACATCACAGAGTCATAGAGCACTATAGCACAGAGTCATAGAGCACTACAGCACAGAGTCATAGAGCACTACAGCACAGTCTTGGAGTCATAGAGCACTACAGCACAGAGTCATAGAGCACTATAGCACAGAGTCATAGAGTACTACAGCACAGTCTTGGAGTCATAGAGCACTACAGCACAGAGTCATAGAGCACTACAGCACAGAGTCATAGAATCATAGAGCACTACAGCACAGTCATAGAGCACTACAGCACAGAGTCACAGAGCAGTACAGCACAGAGTCATAGAGTCGGAGAGCACTACAGCACAATCATAGAGCACTACAGCACAGTCATAGAGCACTACATCACAGAGTCATAGAGCACTATAGCACAGAGTCATAGAGCTCTACAGCACAGAGTCATAGAGCACTACAGCACAGAGTCATAGAGCACTACAGCACAGTCTTGGAGTCATAGAGCACTACAGCACAGAGTCATAGAGCACTATAGCACAGAGTCATAGAGTACTACAGCACAGTCTTGGAGTCATAGAGCACTACAGCACAGAGTCATAGAGCACTACAGCACAGAGTCATAGAATCATAGAGCACTACAGCACAGTCATAGAGCACTACAGCACAGAGTCATAGAGCACTACAGCACAGAGTCATAGAATCATAGAGCACTACAGCACAGAGTCATAGAGCTCTACAGCACAGAGTCATAGAGCAATATAACACAGAGTCATAGAGTCATAGAGCACTACAGAACAGAGTCACAGAGCAGTACAGCAGAGTGTCATATAGTCAGAGAGCACTACAGCACAGTCATAGAGTCAGAGAGCACTACAGCACAGAGTCATAGAGTCGGAGAGCACTACAGCACAGTCATAGAGCACAACAGCACAGATTCATAGAGCACTACAGCACAGAGTCATGGAATGATAGAGCACAGCAGCGCAGAGTCATAGAGTCATAGAGCACGACAGCACAGATTGATAGAGTACTACAGCACAGAGTCATAGAGCCATAGAGCACTACAGCACAGAGTCACAGAGCAGTACAGCACAGTCATATAGTCAGAGAGCACTACAGTACAGATTCATTGAGGACTACAGCACAGAGTCATAGAGTCATAGAGCACTACAGCACCAATTCATAGAGCACTACAGCACAGAGTCATAGAGTCATAGAGTACTACAGCACAGAGTCACAGAGCACTACAGCACAGAGTCATAGCGTCGGAGAGCACTACAGCACAGTCATAGACCACTACAGCACAGAGTCGTAGAGTCATAGATCACTACAGCACAGAGTGATAGAGTCATAGAGCACTACAGCACCCAGTTATAGACTCACAGAGCACTACAGCACAGAGTCATAGAGTCATAGAGCACTACAGTACAGAGTCATATGTCATAGAGCATTACAGCACAGAGTCATAGAGCCATAGAGCACTACAGCACAGTCATAGAGTTATAGAGCACTACATCACAGAGTCACAGATCACTACAGCACAGTCATAGAGTCACAGAGCACTACAGCACAGATTCATAGAGTCATAGAGCACTATGGCAGAGAGTCATAGAATCATAGAGCACTACAGCACAGAGTCATAGAGTCATAGAGTACTACAGCACAGTCTTGGAGTCATAGAGCACTACAGCACAGAGTCATAGAATCATAGAGCACTACAGCACAGTCATAGAGCACTACAGCACAGAGTCATAGAGCACTACAGCACAGAGTCATAGAATCATAGAGCACTACAGCACAGAGTCATAGAGCACTACAGCACAGAGTCATAGAGCAATATAGCACAGAGTCATAGAGTCATAGAGTACTACAGAACAGAGTCACAGAGCAGTACAGCAGAGAGTCATATAGTCAGAGAGCACTATAGCACAGTCATAGAGTCACAGATCACTACAGCACAGAGTCACAGAGCAGTACATCACAGAGTCATAGAGTCAGAGAGCCACTACAGCACTGAGTCATAGAGTCGGAGAGCACTACAGCACAGTCATAGAGCACAACAGCACAGATTCATAGAGCACTACAGCACAGAGTCATGGAATGATAGAGCACAGCAGCGCAGAGTCATAGAGTCATAGAGCACGACAGCACAGAGTGATAGAGTACTACAGCACAGAGTCATAGAGTCATAGAGTAGTAGAGCACAGAGTCATAGAGCCATAGAGCACTACAGCACAGAGTCACAGAGCAGTACAGCACAGTGATCTAGTCAGAGAGCACTACAGTACAGATTCATAGAGTAGTACAGCACAGAGTCACAGAGCACTACAGCACAGAGTCATAGCGTCGGAGAGCACTACAGCACAGTCATAGACCCCTATAGCACAGAGTCGTAGAGTCATAGATCACTACAGCACAGAGTGATAGAGTCATAGAGCACTACAGCACCCAGTTATAGACTCACAGAGCACTACAGCACAGAGTCATAGAGTCATAGAGCACTACAGCACAGAGTCACAGAGCACTACAGCACAGAGTCATAGAGTCGGAGAGCACTACACCACAGTCATAGAGCACTACAGCACAGAGTCATTGAGTCATAGAGCACAACAGCTCAGAGTCATAGAGCACCACAGCACAGTGTGATAGAATCATAGAGTACTACAGCACAGAGTCATAGAGCACTAGAGCACAGACTTGGAGTCATAGAGCACTACAGCACAGTCTTGGAGTCATAGAGCACTACAGCACAGAGTCATAGTGCACTGCAGCACAGTCATAGACTCATAGAGCACATACAGCACAGAGTCACAGAGCAGTATAGCACAGAGTCATAGAGTCGGAGAGCACTACAGCACAGTCATAGAGCACTAGAGCACAGAGTCATAGAGCCATAGAGCACTACAGCACAGAGTCACAGAGCAGTACAGCACAGAGTCATAGAGTCGGAGAGCACTACAGCACAATCATAGAGCACTACAGCACAGTCATAGAGCACTACATCAGAGAGTCATAGAGCACTATAGCACAGAGTCATAGAGCACTACAGCACAGAGTCATAGACCACTACAGCACAGAGTAATAGAATCATAGAGTACTACAGCACAGAGACATAGAGCACTACAGCACAGAGTAATAGAATCATAGAATACAATAGCACAGCGTCACAGAGTCATAGAGCACTACAGCACACACTAATAGAAGCATAGAGTACTACAGCACAGAGTCATAGAGCACTACAGCACAGAGTCATAGAATCATAGATTACTATAGCAGAGAGTCATAGAGTCAGAGAGCACTACAGCACAGTGTCATAGAGCACTACAGCACAGAGTCACAGAGCAGTACAGCACAGAGTCATAGAGTCATAGAGCACTACAGTACAGAGTCATATGTCATAGAGCATTACAGCACAGAGTCATAGAGCCATAGAGCACTACAGCACAGTCATAGAGTTATAGAGCACTACATCACAGAGTCACAGATCACTACAGCACAGTCATAGAGTCACAGAGCACTACAGCACAGATTCATAGAGTCATAGAGCACTATGGCAGAGAGTCATAGAATCATAGAGCACTACAGCACAGAGTCATAGAGTCATAGAGTACTACAGCACAGTCTTGGAGTCATAGAGCACTACAGCACAGAGTCATAGAATCATAGAGCACTACAGCACAGTCATAGAGCACTACAGCACAGAGTCATAGAGCACTACAGCACAGAGTCATAGAATCATAGAGCACTACAGCACAGAGTCATAGAGCACTACAGCACAGAGTCATAGAGCAATATAGCACAGAGTCATAGAGTCATAGAGCACTACAGAACAGAGTCACAGAGCAGTACAGCAGAGAGTCATATAGTCAGAGAGCACTATAGCACAGTCATAGAGTCACGGATCACTACAGCACAGAGTCACAGAGCAGTACATCACAGAGTCATAGAGTCAGAGAGCACTACAGCACTGAGTCATAGAGTCGGAGAGCACTACAGCACAGTCATAGAGCACAACAGCACAGATTCATAGAGCACTACAGCACAGAGTCATGGAATGATAGAGCACAGCAGCGCAGAGTCATAGAGTCATAGAGCACGACAGCACAGAGTGATAGAGTACTACAGCACAGAGTCATAGAGTCATAGAGTACTAGAGCACAGAGTCATAGAGCCATAGAGCACTACAGCACAGAGTCACAGAGCAGTACAGCACAGTGATCTAGTCAGAGAGCACTACAGTACAGATTCATAGAGTAGTACAGCACAGAGTCACAGAGCACTACAGCACAGAGTCATAGCGTCGGAGAGCACTACAGCACAGTCATAGACCACTATAGCACAGAGTCGTAGTGTCATAGATCACTACAGCACAGAGTGATAGAGTCATAGAGCACTACAGCACCCAGTTATAGACTCACAGAGCACTACAGCACAGAGTCATAGAGTCATAGAGCACTACAGCACAGAGTCACAGAGCACTACAGCACAGAGTCATAGAGTCGGAGAGCACTACACCACAGTCATAGAGCACTACAGCACAGAGTCATTGAGTCATAGAGCACAACAGCTCAGAGTCATAGAGCACTACAGCACAGTGTGATAGAATCATAGAGTACTACAGCACAGAGTCATAGTGCACTAGAGCACAGACTTGGAGTCATAGAGCACTACAGCACAGTCTTGGAGTCATAGAGCACTACAGCACAGAGTCATAGCGTCGGAGAGCACTACAGCACAGTCATAGACCACTATAGCACAGAGTCGTAGAGTCATAGATCACTACAGCACAGAGTGATAGAGTCATAGAGCACTACAGCACCCAGTTATAGACTCACAGAGCACTACAGCACAGAGTCATAGAGTCATAGAGCACTACAGCACAGAGTCACAGAGCACTACAGCACAGAGTCATAGAGTCGGAGAGCACTACACCACAGTCATAGAGCACTACAGCACAGAGTCATTGAGTCATAGAGCACAACAGCTCAGAGTCATAGAGCACTACAGCACAGTGTGATAGAATCATAGAGTACTACAGCACAGAGTCATAGAGCGCTAGAGCACAGACTTGGAGTCATAGAGCACTACAGCACAGTCTTGGAGTCATAGAGCACTACAGCACAGAGTCATAGTGCACTGCAGCACAGTCATAGACTCATAGAGCACTACAGCACAGAGTCACAGAGCAGTATAGCACAGAGTCATAGAGTCGGAGAGCACTACAGCACAGTCATAGAGCACTAGAGCACAGAGTCATAGAGCCATAGAGCACTACAGCACAGAGTCACAGAGCAGTACAGCACAGAGTCATAGAGTCGGAGAGCACTACAGCACAATCATAGAGCACTACAGCACAGTCATAGAGCACTACATCAGAGAGTCATAGAGCACTATAGCACAGAGTCATAGAGTACTACAGCACAGAGACATAGAGCACTACAGCACAGAGTAATAGAATCATAGAATACAATAGCACAGCGTCACAGAGTCATAGAGCACTACAGCACACACTAATAGAAGCATAGAGTACTACAGCACAGAGTCATAGAGCACTACAGCACAGAGTCATAGAATCATAGATTACTATAGCACAGAGTCATAGAGTCAGAGAGCACTACAGCACAGTGTCATAGAGCACTACAGCACAGAGTCACAGAGCAGTACAGCACAGAGTCATAGAGTCGGAGAGCACTACAGCACAATCATAGAGCACTACAGCACAGTCATAGAGCACTACATCACAGAGTCATAGAGCACTATAGCACAGAGTCATAGAGCACTACAGCACAGAGTCATAGAGCACTACAGCACAGAGTCATAGAGCACTACAGCACAGTCTTGGAGTCATAGAGCACTACAGCACAGAGTCATAGAGCACTATAGCACAGAGTCATAGAGTACTACAGCACAGTCTTGGAGTCATAGAGCACTACAGCACAGAGTCATAGAGCACTACAGCACAGAGTCATAGAATCATAGAGCACTACAGCACAGTCATAGAGCACTACAGCACAGAGTCATAGAGCACTACAGCACAGAGTCATAGAATCATAGAGCACTACAGCACAGAGTCATAGAGCTCTACAGCACAGAGTCATAGAGCAATATAACACAGAGTCATAGAGTCATAGAGCACTACAGAACAGAGTCACAGAGCAGTACAGCAGAGTGTCATATAGTCAGAGAGCACTACAGCACAGTCATAGAGTCAGAGAGCACTACAGCACAGAGTCATAGAGTCGGAGAGCACTACAGCACAGTCATAGAGCACAACAGCACAGATTCATAGAGCACTACAGCACAGAGTCATGGAATGATAGAGCACAGCAGCGCAGAGTCATAGAGTCATAGAGCACGACAGCACAGATTGATAGAGTACTACAGCACAGAGTCATAGAGCCATAGAGCACTACAGCACAGAGTCACAGAGCAGTACAGCACAGTCATATAGTCAGAGAGCACTACAGTACAGATTCATTGAGGACTACAGCACAGAGTCATAGAGTCATAGAGCACTACAGCACCAATTCATAGAGCACTACAGCACAGAGTCATAGAGTCATAGAGTACTACAGCACAGAGTCACAGAGCACTACAGCACAGAGTCATAGCGTCGGAGAGCACTACAGCACAGTCATAGACCACTACAGCACAGAGTCGTAGAGTCATAGATCACTACAGCACAGAGTGATAGAGTCATAGAGCACTACAGCACCCAGTTATAGACTCACAGAGCACTACAGCACAGAGTCATAGAGTCATAGAGCACTACAGTACAGAGTCATATGTCATAGAGCATTACAGCACAGAGTCATAGAGCCATAGAGCACTACAGCACAGTCATAGAGTTATAGAGCACTACATCACAGAGTCACAGATTACTACAGCACAGTCATAGAGTCACAGAGCACTACAGCACAGATTCATAGAGTCTTAGAGCACTATGGCAGAGAGTCATAGAATCATAGAGCACTACAGCACAGAGTCATAGAGTCATAGAGTACTACAGCACAGTCTTGGAGTCATAGAGCACTACAGCACAGAGTCATAGAATCATAGAGCACTACAGCACAGTCATAGAGCACTACAGCACAGAGTCATAGAGCACTACAGCACAGAGTCATAGAATCATAGAGCACTACAGCACAGAGTCATAGAGCACTACAGCACAGAGTCATAGAGCAATATAGCACAGAGTCATAGAGTCATAGAGCACTACAGAACAGAGTCACAGAGCAGTACAGCAGAGAGTCATATAGTCAGAGAGCACTATAGCACAGTCATAGAGTCACAGATCACTACAGCACAGAGTCACAGAGCAGTACATCACAGAGTCATAGAGTCAGAGAGCACTACAGCACTGAGTCATAGAGTCGGAGAGCACTACAGCACAGTCATAGAGCACAACAGCACAGATTCATAGAGCACTACAGCACAGAGTCATGGAATGATAGAGCACAGCAGCGCAGAGTCATAGAGTCATAGAGCACGACAGCACAGAGTGATAGAGTACTACAGCACAGAGTCATAGAGTCATAGAGTACTAGAGCACAGAGTCATAGAGCCATAGAGCACTACAGCACAGAGTCACAGAGCAGTACAGCACAGTGATCTAGTCAGAGAGCACTACAGTACAGATTCATAGAGTAGTACAGCACAGAGTCACAGAGCACTACAGCACAGAGTCATAGCGTCGGAGAGCACTACAGCACAGTCATAGACCACTATAGCACAGAGTCGTAGAGTCATAGATCACTACAGCACAGAGTGATAGAGTCATAGAGCACTACAGCACCCAGTTATAGACTCACAGAGCACTACAGCACAGAGTCATAGAGTCATAGAGCACTACAGCACAGAGTCACAGAGCACTACAGCACAGAGTCATAGAGTCGGAGAGCACTACACCACAGTCATAGAGCACTACAGCACAGAGTCATTGAGTCATAGAGCACAACAGCTCAGAGTCATAGAGCACTACAGCACAGTGTGATAGAATCATAGAGTACTACAGCACAGAGTCATAGAGCACTAGAGCACAGACTTGGAGTCATAGAGCACTACAGCACAGTCTTGGAGTCATAGAGCACTACAGCACAGAGTCATAGTGCACTGCAGCACAGTCATAGACTCATAGAGCACTACAGCACAGAGTCACAGAGCAGTATAGCACAGAGTCATAGAGTCGGAGAGCACTACAGCACAGTCATAGAGCACTAGAGCACAGAGTCATAGAGCCATAGAGCACTACAGCACAGAGTCACAGAGCAGTACAGCACAGAGTCATAGAGTCGGAGAGCACTACAGCACAATCATAGAGCACTACAGCACAGTCATAGAGCACTACATCAGAGAGTCATAGAGCACTATAGCACAGAGTCATAGAGCACTACAGCACAGAGTCATAGACCACTACAGCACAGAGTAATAGAATCATAGAGTACTACAGCACAGAGACATAGAGCACTACAGCACAGAGTAATAGAATCATAGAATACAATAGCACAGCGTCACAGAGTCATAGAGCACTACAGCACACACTAATAGAAGCATAGAGTACTACAGCACAGAGTCATAGAGCACTACAGCACAGAGTCATAGAATGATAGATTACTATAGCAGAGAGTCATAGAGTCAGAGAGCACTACAGCACAGTGTCATAGAGCACTACAGCACAGAGTCACAGAGCAGTACAGCACAGAGTCATAGAGTCATAGAGCACTACAGTACAGAGTCATATGTCATAGAGCATTACAGCACAGAGTCATAGAGCCATAGAGCACTACAGCACAGTCATAGAGTTATAGAGCACTACATCACAGAGTCACAGATCACTACAGCACAGTCATAGAGTCACAGAGCACTACAGCACAGATTCATAGAGTCATAGAGCACTATGGCAGAGAGTCATAGAATCATAGAGCACTACAGCACAGAGTCATAGAGTCATAGAGTACTACAGCACAGTCTTGGAGTCATAGAGCACTACAGCACAGAGTCATAGAATCATAGATCACTACAGCACAGTCATAGAGCACTACAGCACAGAGTCATAGAGCACTACAGCACAGAGTCATAGAATCATAGAGCACTACAGCACAGAGTCATAGAGCACTACAGCACAGAGTCATAGAGCAATATAGCACAGAGTCATAGAGTCATAGAGCACTACAGAACAGAGTCACAGAGCAGTACAGCAGAGAGTCATATAGTCAGAGAGCACTATAGCACAGTCATAGAGTCACAGATCACTACAGCACAGAGTCACAGAGCAGTACATCACAGAGTCATAGAGTCAGAGAGCACTACAGCACTGAGTCATAGAGTCGGAGAGCACTACAGCACAGTCATAGAGCACAACAGCACAGATTCATAGAGCACTACAGCACAGAGTCATGGAATGATAGAGCACAGCAGCGCAGAGTCATAGAGTCATAGAGCACGACAGCACAGAGTGATAGAGTACTACAGCACAGAGTCATAGAGTCATAGAGTACTAGAGCACAGAGTCATAGAGCCATAGAGCACTACAGCACAGAGTCACAGAGCAGTACAGCACAGTGATCTAGTCAGAGAGCACTACAGTACAGATTCATAGAGTAGTACAGCACAGAGTCACAGAGCACTACAGCACAGAGTCATAGCGTCGGAGAGCACTACAGCACAGTCATAGACCACTATAGCACAGAGTCGTAGAGTCATAGATCACTACAGCACAGAGTGATAGAGTCATAGAGCACTACAGCACCCAGTTATAGACTCACAGAGCACTACAGCACAGAGTCATAGAGTCATAGAGCACTACAGCACAGAGTCACAGAGCACTACAGCACAGAGTCATAGAGTCGGAGAGCACTACACCACAGTCATAGAGCACTACAGCACAGAGTCATTGAGTCATAGAGCACAACAGCTCAGAGTCATAGAGCACTACAGCACAGAGTGATAGAATCATAGAGTACTACAGCACAGAGTCATAGAGCACTAGAGCACAGACTTGGAGTCATAGAGCACTACAGCACAGTCTTGGAGTCATAGAGCACTACAGCACAGAGTCAT
>NW_027275428.1:0-59198 GCF_030028105.1 Mobula birostris
AATCTCATGCCCTGAATCTCATGCTCAGAAACTCATGCACTGAATCTCATGCCTTCAAGTTCCTGGACTGAAACTCATGCCCTGAATCTCATGACCTGAAACTCATGCCCTGAACCTCATGCCCTGAAACTCAAGCCCTGAATCTCATGCCCTGAAACTCATGCCCTAAATCACATACCCTGAAACTCCTGCCCTGAAACTCATCCACTGAAACTCATGCCCTAAAACTCCTGCCCTGAAACTCCTGCCCTGAAACTCATGCCCTGAAACTCATGCCCTGAATCTCCTATCCTAAAACTCATGCCCTGAATCTCATGCCCTGAAACTCCTGCACTGAAACTCATGCCATGAATCTCATATCCTGAAACTCACGCCCTGAATCTCATTCCCTGAAACTCATGCCCTAAATCACATACCCTGAAACTCCTACCCTAAAACTCATGCACTGAAACTCATGCCCTAAAACTCCTGCCCTGAAACTCATGCCCTGAAACTCATGCCCTGAAACTCATGCCCTGAATCTCCTGTCCTAAAACTCATGCCCTGAATCTCATGCCCTGAATCTCACGCTCTGAAAGTCGTGCACTGAATCTCATGACCTCAAGTTCCTGCACTGAAACTCATGCCCTGAATCTCATGTCCTGAAACTCCTGCACTGAAACTCATGCCATGAATCTCATATCCTGAAACTCACGCCCTGAATCACATGCCCTGAAACTCATGCCCTGAAACTCATGCCCTGAATCTCCTGTCCTGAAACTCATGCCCTGAATCTCATGCCCTGAAACACCTGCCCTGAATCTCCTGCCCTGAAAATCATGCCCTGAATCTCATGCTCTGAAACTCGTGCACTGAATCTCATGCCCTCAAGTTCCTGCACTGAAACTCATGCCCTGAATCTCATGCCCTGAAACTCATGCCCTGAACCTCATGCCCTGAAACTCATGCCCTAAATCACATACCCTCAAACTCCTGCCCTGAAACTCATGCACTGAAACTCATGCACTGAATCTCATGCCCTCAAGTTCCTGGTCTGAAACTCATGCCCTGAATCTCATGACCTGAAACTCATGCCCTGAACCTCATGCCCTGAAACTCAAGCCCTGAATCTCATTCCCTGAAACTCATGCCCTAAATCACATACCCTGAAACTCCTGCCCTAAAACTCATACACTGAAACTCATGCCCTAAAACTCCTGCCCTGAAACTCATGCCCTGAAACTCATGCCCTGAAACTCATGCCCTGAATCTCCTGTCCTAAAACTCATGCCCTGAATCTCATGCCCTGAATCTCACGCTCTGAAAGTCGTGCACTGAATCTCATGACCTCAAGTTCCTGCACTGAAACTCATGCCCTGAATCTCATGTCTTGAAACTCCTGCCCTGAATCACCTACCCTGAAACTCATGCCCTGAATCTCATGCCCTGAAACTCCTGCACTGAAACTCATGCCATGAATCTCATATCCTGAAACTCACGCCCTGAATCACATGCCCTGAAACTCCTGCCCTGAAACTCATGCCCTGAAACTCATGCCCTGAATCTCCTGTCCTGAAACTCATGCCCTGAATCTCATGCCCTGAAACACCTGCCCTGAATCTCCTGCCCTGAAAATCATGCCCTGAATCTCATGCCCTGAATCTCATGCTCTGAAACTCATGCACTGAATCTCATGCCCTCAAGTTCCTGCACTGAAACTCATGCCCTGAATCTCATGCCCTGAAACTCATGCCCTGAACCTCATGCCCTGAAACTCATGCCCTAAATCACATACCCTGAAACTCCTGCCATGAAACTCATGCACTGAAATTCTTGCCCTGAATCACATGCCCTAAAACTCCTGCCCTGAATCATCTGCCCAGAAACTCATGCCCTGAATTACATGCCTGAAATACCTGCCCTGAATCTCATGCCCTGAAACTCATGCCCTGAATCTCATGCCCTGAAACTCCTGCTCTCAAACTCATGCACTGAAAGTCATGCCCTGAATCTCATGCCTTGAAACTCCTGCCCTCAAACTCCTGCACTGAAACTCTTGCCATGAATCTCATATCCTGAAACTCACGCCCTGAATTACATGCCCTGAAACTCATGCCCTGAAACTCATGCCCTGAATCTCCTGTCCTGAAACTCATGCCCTGAATCTCATGCCCTCAAGTTCCTGCACTGAAACTCATGCCCTGAAACTCATGTCCTGAGCCTCATTCCCTGAAACTCATGTCCTGAAACTTATGCCCTGAAACTCATGCCCTTAAACTCAAGCCCTGAATCTCATGCCCTGAATCTCATGCCCTGAAAGTCCTGCACTGAAACACCTGCCCTGAATCTCCTGCCCTGAAAATCATGCCCTGAATTTCATGCCCTGAATCTCATGCTCTGAAACTCATGCACTGAATCTCATGCCCTCAAGTTCCTGGACTGAAACTCATGCCCTGAATCTCATGAATTGAAACTCATGCCCTGAACCTCATGCCCTGAAACTCAAGCCCTGAATCTCATGCCCTGAAACTCATGCCCTAAATCACATACCCAGAAACTCCTGCCCTGAAACTCATGCACTGAAACTCATGCCCTGAATCACATGCCCTCAACTCCTGCCCTGAAACTCATGCCCTGAAACTCATGCACTGAATCTCCTGTACTAAATCTCATGCCCTGAATCTCATGCCCTGAATCTCATGCCCTGAAACTCCTGCACTGAAACTCATGCCATGAATCTCATATCCTGAAACTCACGCCCTGAATCACATGCCCTGAAACTCCTGCCCTGAAACTCATGCCCTGAAACTCATGTCCTGAAACCCATGCCCTGAATCTCCTGTCCTGAAACTCATACCCTGAATCTCATGCCCTGAATCTCATGCCCTGAAACTCCTGCACTGAAACACCTGCCCTGAATCTCCTGCCCTGAAAATCATGCCCTGAATCTCATGCCCTGAATTTCATGCTCTGAAACTCGTGCACTGAATCTCATGCCCTCAAGTTCCTGGACTGAAACTCATGCCCTGAATCTCATGACCTGAAACTCATGCCCTGAACCTCATGCCCTGAAACTCAAGCCCTGAATCTCATGCCCTGAAACTCATGCCCTAAATCACATACCCTGAAACTCATGCCCTGAATCACATGCCCTACAACTCCTGCCCTGAAACTCATGCCCTGAAACTCATGCACTGAATCTCCTGTACTAAATCTCATGCCCTGAATCTCATGCCCTGAATCTCATGCCCTGAAACTCTTGCAGTGAAACACCTGCCCTGAATCTCCTGCCCTGAAACTCATGCCCTGAATCTCATGCCCTGAATCTCATGCTCTGAAACTCGTGCACTGAATCTCATGACCTCAAGTTCCTGCACTGAAACTCATGCCCTGAATCTCATGTCCTGAAACTCCTGCCCTGAATCACCTACCCTGAAACTCATGCTCTGAATCTCATGCCCTGAAACTCCTGCACTGAAACTCATGCCATGAATCTCATATCCTGAAATTCACGCCCTGAATCACATGCCCTGAAACTCCTGCCCTGAAACTCATGCCCTGAAACGCATGTCCTGAAACTCATGCCCTGAATCTCCTGTCCTGAAACTCATGCCCTGAATCTCATGCCCTGAATCTCATGCCCTGAAACTCCTGCCCTGAAACACCTGCCCTGAATCTCCTGCCTGAAAATCATGCCCTGAATCTCATGCCCTGAATCTCATGCTCTGAAACTCGTGCACTGAATCTCATGCCCTCAAGTTCCTGCACTGAAACTCATGCCCTGAATCTCATGCTCTGAAACTCATGCCCTGAACCTCATGCCCTGAAACTCAAGCCCTGAATCTCATGCCCTGAAACTCATGCCCTAAATCACATACCCTGAAACTCCTGCCCTGAAACTCATGCACTGAAACTCATGCCCTGAATCACATGCCCTAAAACACCTGCCCTGAATCATATGCCAGAATCTCATGCCCTGAATTACATGCCCTGAAATACCTGCCCTGATCTCATGCCCTGAAACTCATGCCCTGAATCTCATGCCCTGAAACTCCTTCCCTCAAACTCATGCACTGAAACTCATGCCCTGAATCTCATGCCTTGAAACTCCTGCCCTCAAACCCATGCACTGAAACTCAGGCCCTGAATCTCATGCCCTGAAACTCCTGCACTGCAACTCATGCCATGAATCTCATATCCTGAAACTCACGCCCTCAAACTCCTGCACTGAAACTCTTGCCATGAATCTCATATCCTGAAACTCACGCCCTGAATTACATGCCCTGAAACTCATGCCCTGAAACTCAAGCCCTGAATCTCATGCCCTGAAACTCATGCCCTAAATCACATACCCAGAAACTCCTGCCCTGAAACTCATGCACTGAAACTCATGCCCTGAATCACATGCCCTCAACTCCTGCCCTGAAACTCATGCCCTGAAACTCATGCACTGAATCTCCTGTACTAAATCTCATGCCCTGAATCTCATGCCCTGAAACTCCTGCACTGAAACTCATGCCATGAATCTCATATCCTGAAACTCACGCCCTGAATCACATGCCCTGAAACTCCTGCCCTGAAACTCATGCCCTAAAACTCATGTCCTGAAACCCATGCCCTGAATCTCCTGTCCTGAAACTCATACCCTGAATCTCATGCCCTGAATCTCATGCCCTGAAACTCCTGCACTGAAACACCTGCCCTGAATCTTCTGCCCTGAAAATCATGCCCTGAATCTCATGCCCTGAATTTCATGCTCTGAAACTCGTGCACTGAATCTCATGCCCTCAAGTTCCTGGACTGAAACTCATGCCCTGAATCTCATGACCTGAAACTCATGCCCTGAACCTCATGCCCTGAAACTCAAGCCCTGAATCTCATGCCCTGAAACTCATGCCCTAAATCACATACCCTGAAACACATGCCCTAAATCACATACCCAGAAACTCCTGCCCTGAAACTCATGCACTGAAACTCATGCCCTGAATCACATGCCCTACAACTCCTGCCCTGAAACTCATGCCCTGAAACTCATGCACTGAATCTCCTGTACTAAATCTCATGCCCTGAATCTCATGCCCTGAATCTCATGCCCTGAAACTCTTGCAGTGAAACACCTGCCCTGAATCTCCTGCCCTGAAACTCATGCACTGAATCTCATGCCCTGAATCTCATGCTCTGAAACTCGTGCACTGAATCTCATGACCTCAAGTTCCTGCACTGAAACTCATGCCCTGAATCTCATGTCCTGAAACTCCTGCCCTGAATCACCTACCCTGAAACTCATGCTCTGAATCTCATGCCCTGAAACTCCTGCACTGAAACTCATGCCATGAATCTCATATCCTTAAATTCACGCCCTGAATCACATGCCCTGAAACTCCTGCCCTGAAACTCATGCCCTGAAACTCATGTCCTGAAACTCATGCCCTGAATCTCCTGTCCTGAAACTCATGCCCTGAATCTCATGCCCTGAATCTCATGCCATGAAACTCCTGCACTGAAACACCTGCCCTGAATCTCCTGCCCTGAAAATCATGCCCTGAATCTCATGCCCTGAATCTCATGCTCTGAAACTCGTGCACTGAATCTCATGCCCTCAAGTTCCTGCACTGAAACTCATGCCCTGAATCTCATGCTCTGAAACTCATGCCCTGAACCTCATGCCCTGAAACTCAAGCCCTGAATCTCATGCCCTGAAACTCATGCCCTAAATCACATACCCTGAAACTCCTGCCCTGAAACTCATGCACTGAAACTCATGCCCTGAATCACATGCCCTAAAACACCTGCCCTGAATCATATGCCCAGAATCTCATGCCCTGAATTACATGCCCTGAAATACCTGCCCTGATCTCATGCCCTGAAACTCATGCCCTGAATCTCATGCCCTGAAACTCCTTCCCTCAAACTCATGCACTGAAACTCATGCCCTGAATCTCATGCCTTGAAACTCCTGCCCTCAAACCCATGCACTGAAACTCAGGCCCTGAATCTCATGCACTGAAACTCCTGCACTGCAACTCATGCCATGAATCTCATATCCTGAAACTCACGCCCTGAATCACATGCTCTGAATCTCATATCCTGAAACTCACGCCCTGAATCACATGTTCTGAAACTCCTGCCCTGAAACTCATGCCCTGAAACTCATGCCCTGAATCTCATGCCCTGAATCTCATGCCCTGAAACTCCTGCACTGAAACACCTGCTCTGAATCTCCTGCCCTGAAAATCATGCACTGAATCTCATGCCCTGAATCTCATGCTCTGAAACTCATGCACTGAATCTCATGCCCTCAAGTTCCTGGACTGAAACTCATGCCCTGAATCTCATGACCTGAAACTCATGCCCTGAACCTCATACCCTGAAACTCAAGCCCTGAATCTCAAGCCCTGAAACTCATGCCCTAAATCACATACCCTGAAACTCCTGCCCTGAAACTCATGCACTGAAACTCATGCCCTACAACTCCTGCCCTGAAACTCCTGCCCTGAAACTCATGCCCTGAAACTCATGCCCTGAATCTCCTGTCCTAAAACTCATGCCCTGAATCTCATGCCCTGAAACTCCTGCACTGAAACTCATGCCCTGAATCTCCTGTCCTGAAACTCATGACCTGAAACTCATTCCCTGAAACACCTGCCCTGAATCTCCTGCCCTGAAAATCATGCCCTGAATCTCATGCCCTGAATCTCATGCTCTGAAACTCGTGCACTGAATCTCATGCCCTCAAGTTCCTGCACTGAAACTCATGCCCTGAATCTCATGCCCTGAAACTCATGCCCTGAACCTCATGCCCTGAAACTCATGCCCTAAATCACATACCCTGAAACTCCTGCCCTGAAACTCATGCACTGAAACTCATGCCCTGAATCACATGCCCTAAAACTCATGCCCTGAATCATCTGCCCAGAAACTCATGCCCTGAATTACATGCCCTGAAATACCTGCCCTGAATCTCATGCCCTGAAACTCATGCCCTGAATCTCATGCCCTGAAACTCCTGCCCTCAAACTCATGCACTGAAACTCATGCCCTGAATCTCATGCCTTGAAACTCCTGCCCTCAAACTCCTGCACTGAAACTCCTGCCATGAATCTCATATCCTGAAACTCACGCCCTGAATTACATGCCCTGAAACTTCTGCCCTGAAACTCATGCCCTGAAACTCATGCCCTGAAACTCATGCCCTGAATCTCCTGTCCTGAAACTCATGCCCTGAATCTCATGCCCTCAAGTTCCTGCACTGAAACTCATGCCCTGAAACTCATGTCCTGAGTCTCATTCCCTGAAACTCATGTCCTGAAACTTATGCCCTGAAACTCATGCCCTTAAACTCAAGCCCTGAATCTCATGCCCTGAATCTCATGCCCTGAAAGTCCTGCACTGAAACACCTGCGCTGAATCTCCTGCCCTGAAAATCATGCCCTGAATTTCATGCCCTGAATCTCATGCTCTGAAACTCATGCACTGAATCTCATGCCCTCAAGTTCCTGGACTGAAACTCATGCCCTGAATCTCATGACCTGAAACTCATGCCCTGAATCTCATGCCCTGAAACTCAAGCCCTGAATCTCATGCCCTGAAACTCATGCCCTAAATCACATACCCAGAAACTCCTGCCCTGAAACTCATGCACTGAAACTCATGCCCTGAAACTCATGCACTGAATCTCCTGTACTAAATCTCATGCCCTGAATCTCATGCCCTGAATCTCATGCCCTGAAACTCTTGCAGTGAAACACCTGCCCTGAATCTCCTGCCCTGAATCTCATGCCCTGAATCTCATGCCCTGAATCTCATGCTCTGAAACTCGTGCACTGAATCTCATGACCTCAAGTTCCTGCACTGAAACTCATGCCCTGAATCTCATGTCCTGAAACTCCTGCCCTGAATCACCTACCCTGAAACTCATGCTCTGAATCTCATGCCCTGAAACTCCTGCACTGAAACTCATGCCATGAATCTCATATCCTCAAACTCACGCCCTGAATCACATGCCCTGAAACTCCTGCCCTGAAACTCATGCCCTGAAACTCATGTCCTGAAACTCATGCCCTGAATCTCCTGTCCTGAAACTCATGCACTGAATCTCATGCCCTGAATCTCATGCCCTGAAACTCCTGCACTGAAACACCTGCCCTGAATCTCCTGCCCTGAAAATCATGCCCTGAATCTCATGCCCTGAATCTCATGCTCTGAAACTCGTGCACTGAATCTCATGCCCTCAAGTTCCTGGACTGAAACTCATGCCCTGAATCTCATGACCTGAAACTCATGCCCTGAACCTCATGCCCTGAAACTCAAGCCCTGAATCTCATGCCCTGAAACTCATGCCCTAAATCACATACCCAGAAACTCCTGCCCTGAAACTCATGCACTGAAACTCATGCCCTGAATCACATGCCCTACAACTCCTGCCCTGAAACTCATGCCCTGAAACTCATGCACTGAATCTCCTGTACTAAATCTCATGCCCTGAATCTCATGCCCTGAATCTCATGCCCTGAAACTCTTGCAGTGAAACACCTGCCCTGAATCTCCTGCCCTGAAACTCATGCCCTGAATCTCATTCCCTGAATCTCATGCTCTGAAACTCGTGCACTGAATCTCATGACCTCAAGTTCCTGCACTGAAACTCATGCCCTGAATCTCATGTCCTGAAACTCCTGCCCTGAATCACCTACCCTGAAACTCATGCTCTGAATCTCATGCCCTGAAACTCCTGCACTGAAACTCATGCCATGAATCTCATATCCTGAAACTCACGCCCTGAATCACATGCCCTGAAACTCCTGCCCTGAAAACTCATGCCCTGAAACTCATGTCCTGAAACTCATGCCCTGAATCTCCTGTCCTGAAACTCATGCCCTGAATCTCATGCCCTGAATCTCATGCCCTGAAACTCCTGCACTGAAACACCTGCCCTGAATCTCCTGCCCTGAAAATCATGCCCTGAATCTCATGCCCTGAATCTCATGCTCTGAAACTCGTGCACTGAATCTCATGCCCTCAAGTTCCTGCACTGAAACTCATGCCCTGAATCTCATGCCCTGAAACTCATGCCCTGAACCTCATGCCCTGAAACTCAAGCCCTGAATCTCATGCCCTGAAACTCATGCCCTAAATCACATTCCCTGAAACTCCTGCCCTGAAACTCATGCACTGAAACTCATGCCCTGAATCACATGCCCTAAAACTCCTGCCCTGAATCATATGCCCAGAATCTCATGCCCTGAATTACATGCCCTGAAATACCTGCCCTGATCTCATGCCCTGAAACTCATGCCCTGAATCTCATGCCCTGAAACTCCTTCCCTCAAACTCATGCACTGAAACTCATGCCCTGAATCTCATGCCTTGAAACTCCTGCCCTCAAACTCATGCACTGAAACTCATGCCCTGAATCTCATGCCCTGAAACTCCTGCACTGAAACTCATGCAATGAATCTCATATCCTGAAACTCACGCCCTGAATCACATGCTCTGAATCTCATATCCTGAAACTCACGCCCTGAATCACATGCTCTGAAACTCCTGCCCTGAAACTCATGCCCTGAAACTCATGCCCTGAATCTCATTCCCTGAATCTCATGCCCTGAAACTCCTGCACTGAAACACCTGCTCTGAATCTCCTGCCCTGAAAATCATGCACTGAATCTCATGCCCTGAATCTCATGCTCTGAAACTCATGCACTGAATCTCATGCCCTCAAGTTCCTGGACTGAAACTCATGCCCTGAATCTCATGACCTGAAACTCATGCCCTGAACCTCATGCCCTGAAACTCAAGCCCTGAATCTCATGCCCTGAAACTCATGCCCTAAATCACATACCCTGAAACTCCTGCCCTGAAACTCCTGCCCTGAAACTCATGCCCTGAAACTCATGCCCTGAATCTCCTGTCCTAAAACTCATGCCCTGAATCTCATGCCCAGAAACTCCTGCACTGAAACTCATGCCATGAATCTCATATCCTGAAACTCACGCCCTGAATCACATGCCCTGAAACTTATGTCCTGAAACTTATGCCCTGAAACTCATGCCCTTAAACTCAAGCCCTGAATCTCATGCCCTGAATCTCATGCCCTGAAAGTCCTGCACTGAAACACCTGCCCTGAATCTCCTGCCCTGAAAATCATGCCCTGAATTTCATGCCCTGAATCTCATGCTCTGAAACTCATGCACTGAATCTCATGCCCTCAAGTTCCTGGACTGAAACTCATGCCCTGAATCTCATGACCTGAAACTCATGCCCTGAACCTCATGCCCTGAAACTCAAGCCCTGAATCTCATGCCCTGAAACTCATGCCCTAAATCACATACCCAGAAACTCCTGCCCTGAAACTCATGCACTGAAACTCATGCCCTGAATCACATGCCCTCAACTCCTGCCCTGAAACTCATGCCCTGAAACTCATGCACTGAATCTCCTGTACTAAATCTCATGCCCTGAATCTCATGCCCTGAATCTCATGCCCTGAAACTCTTGCAGTGAAACACCTGCCCTGAATCTCCTGCCCTGAAACTCATGCCCTGAATCTCATGCCCTGAATCTCATGCTCTGAAACTCGTGCACTGAATCTCATGACCTCAATTTCCTGCACTGAAACTCATGCCCTGAATCTCATGTCCTGAAACTCCTGCCCTGAATCACCTACCCTGAAACTCATGCTCTTAATCTCATGCCCTGAAACTCCTGCACTGAAACTCATGCCATGAATCTCATATCCTGAAACTCACGCCCTGAATCACATGCCCTGAAACTCCTGCCCTGAAACTCATGCCCTGAAACTCATGTCCTGAAACTCATGCCCTGAATCTCCTGTCCTGAAACTCATGGCCTGAATCTCATGCCCTGAATCTCATGCCCTGAAACTCCTGCACTGAAACACCTGCCCTGAATCTCCTGCCCTGAAAATCATGCCCTGAATCTCATGCCCTGAATCTCATGCTCTGAAACTCGTGCACTGAATCTCATGCCCTCAAGTACCTGCACTGAAACTCATGCCCTGAATCTCATGACCTGAAACTCATGCCCTGAACCTCATGCCCTGAAACTCAAGCCCTGAATCTCATGCCCTGAAACTCATGCCCTAAATCACATACCCTGAAACTCATGCCCTAAATCACATACCCAGAAACTCCTGCCCTGAAACTCATGCACTGAAACTCATGCCCTGAATCACATGCCCTACAACTCCTGCCCTGAAACTCATGCCCTGAAACTCATGCACGGAATCTCCTGTACTAAATCTCATGCCCTGAAACTCTTGCAGTGAAACACCTGCCCTGAATCTCCTGCCCTGAAACTCATGCCCTGAATCTCATTCCCTGAATCTCATGCTCTGAAACTCGTGCACTGAATCTCATGACCTCAAGTTCCTGCACTGAAACTCATGCCCTGAATCTCATGTCCTGAAACTCCTGCCCTGAATCACCTACCCTGAAACTCATGCTCTGAATCTCATGCCCTGAAACTCATGCCATGAATCTCATATCCTGAAACTCATGCCCTGAATCTCATGCCCTGAATCTCATGCCCTGAAACTCCTGCACTGAAACACCTGCCCTGAAACTCATGCCCTGAAACTCATGCCCTGAATCTCATGCCCTGAATCTCATGCCCTGAAACTCCTGCACTGAAACACCTGCTCTGAATCTCCTGCCCTGAAAATCATGCACTAAATTTCATGCCCTGAATCTCATGCTCTGAAACTCATGCACAGAATCTCATGCCCTCAAGTTCCTGGACTGAAACTCATGCCCTGAAGCTCATGACCTGAAACTCATGCCCTGAACCTCATGCCCTGAAACTCAAGCCCTGAATCTCATGCCCTGAAACTCATGCCCAAAATCACATACCCTGAAACTCCTGCCCTGAAACTCATGCACTGAAACTCATGCCCTAAAACTCCTGCCCTGAAACTCCTGCCCTGAAACTCATGCCCTGAAACTCATGCCCTGAATCTCCTGTCCTAAAACTCATGCCCTGAATCTCATGCCCTGAAACTCCTGCACTGAAACTCATGCGATGAATCTCATATCCTGAAACTCACACCCTGAATCACATGCCCTGAAACTCCTGCACTGAAACTCATGCCCTGAAACTCATGCCCTGAATCTCCTGTCCTGAAACTCATGCCCTGAATCTCATGCCCTGAATCTCATGCCCTGAAACTCCTGCACTGAAACACCTGCCCTGAAAATCATGCCCTGAATCTCATGCTCTGAAACTCATGCACTGAATCTCATGCCCTCAAGTTCCTGGACTGAAACTCATGCCCTGAATCTCATGACCTGAAACTCATGCCCTGAACCTCATGCCCTGAAACTCAAGCCCTGAATCTCATTCCCTGAAACTCATGCCCTAAATCACATACCCTGAAACTCCTGCCCTAAAACTCATGCCCTGAAACTCATGCACTGAAACTCATGCCCTGAATCACATGCCCTAAAACTCCTGCCCTGAATCATATGCGCAGAATCTCATGCCCTGAATTACATGCCCTGAAATACCTGCCCTGATCTCATGCCCTGAAACTCATGCCCTGAATCTCATGCCCTGAAACACCTTCCCTCAAACTCATGCACTGAAACTCATGCCCTGAATCTCATGCCTTGAAACTCCTGCCCTCAAACTCATGCACTGAAACTCATGCCCTGAATCTCATGCCCTGAAACTCCTGCACTGAAACTCATGCCATGAATCTCATATCCTGAAACTCACGCACTGAATCACATGCTCTGCAACTCCTGCCCTGAAACTCATGCCCTGAAACTCATGCCTGAATCTCATGCCCTGAATCTCATGCCTTGAAACTCCTGCACTGAAACACCTGCTCTGAATCTCCTGCCCTGAAAATCATGCACTGAATCTCATGCCCTGAATCTCATGCTCTGAAACTCATGCACTGAATCTCATGCCTTCAAGTTCCTGGACTGAAACTCATGCACTGAATCTCATGACCTGAAACTCATGCCCTGAACCTCATGCCCTGAAACTCAAGCCCTGAATCTCATGCCCTGAAACTCATGCCGTAAATCACATACCCTGAAACTCCTGCCCTGAAACTCATGCACTGAAACTCATGCCCTAAAACTCCTGCCCTGAAACTCCTGCCCTGAAACTCATGCCCTGAAACTCATGCCCTGAATCTCCTGTCCTAAAACTCATGCCCTGAATCTCATGCCCTGAAACTCCTGCACTGAAACTCATGCCATGAATCTCATATCCTGAAACTCACGCCCTGAATCACATGCCCTGAAACTCCTGCACTGAAACTCATGCCTTGAAACTCATGCCCTGAATCTCCTGTCCTGAAACTCATGCCCTGAATCTCATGCCCTGAATCTCATGCCCTTAAACTCCTGCACTGAAACACCTGCCCTGAATCTCCTGCCCTGAAAATCATGCCCTGAATCTCATGCTCTGAAACTCATGCACTGAATCTCATGCCCTCAAGTTCCTGGACTGAAACTCATGCCCTGAATCTCATGACTTGAAACTCATGCCCTGAACCTCATGCCCTGAAACTCAAGCCCTGAATCTCATTCCCTGAAACTCATGCCCTAAATCACATACCCTGAAACTCCTACCCTAAAACTCATGCACTGAAACTCATGCCCTAAAACTCCTGCCCTGAAACTCATGCCCTGAAACTCATGCCCTGAAACTCATGCCCTGAATCTCCTGTCCTAAAACTCATGCCCTGAATCTCATGCCCTGAATCTCACGCTCTGAAAGTCGTGCACTGAATCTCATGACCTCAAGTTCCTGCACTGAAACTCATGCCCTGAATCTCATGTCCTGAAACTCCTGCCCTGAATCACCTACCCTGAAACTCATGCCCTCAATCTCATGCCCTGAAACTCCTGCACTGAAACTCATGCCATGAATCTCATATCCTGAAACTCACGCCCTGAATCACATGCCCTGAAACTCATGCCCTGAAACTCATGCCCTGAATCTCCTGTCCTGAAACTCATGCCCTGAATCTCATGCCCTGAAACACCTGCCCTGAATCTCCTGCCCTGAAAATCATGCCCTGAATCTCATACCCTGAATCTCATGCTCTGAAACTCGTGCACTGAATCTCATGCCCTCAAGTTCCTGCACTGAAACTCATGCCCTGAATCTCATGCCCTGAAACTCATGCCCTGAACCTCATGCCCTGAAACTCATGCCCTAAATCACATACCCTCAAACTCCTGCCCTGAAACTCATGCACTGAAACTCATGCACTGAATCTCATGCCCTCAAGTTCCTGGACTGAAACTCATGCCCTGAATCTCATGACCTGAAACTCATGCCCTGAACCTCATGCCCTGAAACTCAAGCCCTGAATCTCATTCCCTGAAACTCATGCCCTAAATCACATACCCTGAAACTCCTGCCCTAAAACTCATACACTGAAACTCATGCCCTAAAACTCCTGCCCTGAAACTCATGCCCTGAAACTCATGCCCTGAAACTCATGCCCTGAATCTCACGCTCTGAAAGTCGTGCACTGAATCTCATGACCTCAAGTTCCTGCACTGAAACTCATGCCCTGAATCTCATGTCTTGAAACTCCTGCCCTGAATCACCTACCCTGAAACTCATGCCCTGAATCTCATGCCCTGAAACTCCTGCACTGAAACTCATGCCATGAATCTCATATCCTGAAACTCACGCCCTGAATCACATGCCCTGAAACTCCTGCCCTGAAACTCATGCCCTGAAACTCATGCCCTGAATCTCCTGTCCTGAAACTCATGCCCTGAATCTCATGCCCTGAAACACCAGCCCTGAATCTCCTGCCCTGAAAATCATGCCCTGAATCTCATGCCCTGAATCTCATGCTCTGAAACTCGTGCACTGAATCTCATGCCCTCAAGTTCCTGCACTGAAACTCATGCCCTGAATCTCATGCCCTGAAACTCATGCCCTGAACCTCATGCCCTGAAACTCATGCCCTAAATCACATACCCTGAAACTCCTGCCCTGAAACTCATGCACTGAAACTCATGCCCTGAATCACATGCCCTGAATCTCCTGCCCTGAAAATCATGCCCTGAATCTCATGCCCTGAATCTCATGCTCTGAAACTCGTGCACTGAATCTCATGCCCTCAAGTTCCTGCACTGAAACTCATGCCCTGAATCTCATGCCCTGAAACTCATGCCCTGAACCTCATGCCCTGAAACTCATGCCCTAAATCACATACCCTGAAACTCCTGCCCTGAATCATCTGCCCAGAAACTCATGCCCTGAATTACATGCCCTGAAATACCTGCCCTGAATCTCATGCCCTGAAACTCATGCCCTGAATCTCATGCCCTGAAACTCCTGCCCTCAAACTCATGCACTGAAACTCATGCCCTGAATCTCATGCCTTGAAACTCCTGCCCTCAAACTCCTGCACTGAAACTCTTGCCATGAATCTCATATCCTGAAACTCACGCCCTGAATTACATGCCCTGAAACTTCTGCCCTGAAACTCATGCCCTGAAACTCATGCCCTGAAACTCATGCCCTGAATCTCCTTTCCTGAAACTCATGCCCTGAATCTCATGCTCTCAAGTTCCTGCACTGAAACTCATGCCCTGAAACTCATGTCCTGAGCCTCATTCCCTGAAACTCATGTCCTGAAACTTATGCCCTGAAACTCATGCCCTTAAACTCAAGCCCTGAATCTCATGCCCTGAATCTCATGCCCTGAAAGTCCTGCACTGAAACACCTGCCCTGAATCTCCTGCCCTGAAAATCATGCCCTGAATTTCATGCCCTGAATCTCATGCTCTGAAACTCATGCACTGAATCTCATGCCCTCAAGTTCCTGGACTGAAACTCATGCCCTGAATCTCATGACCTGAAACTCATGCCCTGAACCTCATGCCCTGAAACTCAAGCCCTGAATCTCATGCCCTGAAACTCATGCCCTAAATCACATACCCAGAAACTCCTGCCCTGAAACTCATGCACTGAAACTCATGCCCTGAATCACATGCCCTCAACTTCTGCCCTGAAACTCATGCCCTGAAACTCATGCACTGAATCTCCTGTACAAAATCTCATGCCCTGAATCTCATGCCCTGAATCTCATGCCCTGAAACTCCTGCACTGAAACTCATGCCATGAATCTCATATCCTGAAACTCACGCCCTGAATCACATGCCCTGAAACTCCTGCCCTGAAACTCATGCCCTGAAACTCATGTCCTGAAACCCATGCCCTGAATCTCCTGTCCTGAAACTCATACCCTGAATCTCATGCCCTGAATCTCATGCCCTGAAACTCCTGCACTGAAACACCTGCCCTGAATCTCCTGCCCTGAAAATCATGCCCTGAATCTCATGCCCTGAATTTCATGCTCTGAAACTCGTGCACTGAATCTCATGCCCTCATGTTCCTGGACTGAAACTCATGCCCTGAATCTCATGACCTGAAACTCATGCCCTGAACCTCATGCCCTGAAACTCAAGCCCTGAATCTCATGCCCTGAAACTCATGTCCTAAATCACATACCCTGAAACTCATGCCCTAAATCACATACCCAGAAACTCCTGCCCTGAAACTCATGCACTGAAACTCATGCCCTGAATCACATGCCCTACAACTCCTGCCCTGAAACTCATGCCCTGAAACTCATGCCCTGAAACTCATGCCCTGAATCTCCTGTCCTAAAACTCATGCCCTGAATCTCATGCCCTGAAACTCCTGCACTGAAACTCATGCCATGAATCTCATATCCTGAAACTCACGCCCTGAATCACATGCCCTGAAACTCCTGCACTGAAACTCATGCCTTGAAACTCATGCCCTGAATCTCCTGTCCTGAAATTCATGCCCTGAATCTCATGCCCTGAATCTCATGCCCTTAAACTCCTGCACTGAAACACCTGCCCTGAATCTCCTGCCCTGAAAATCATGCCCTGAATCTCATGCTCTGAAACTCATGCACTGAATCTCATGCCCTCAAGTTCCTGGACTGAAACTCATGCCCTGAATCTCTTGACTTGAAACTCATGCCCTGAACCTCATGCCCTGAAACTCAAGCCCTGAATCTCATTCCCTGAAACTCATGCCCTAAATCACATACCCTGAAACTCCTACCCTAAAACTCATGCACTGAAACTCATGCCCTAAAACTCCTGCCCTGAAACTCATGCCCTGAAACTCATGCCCTGAAACTCATGCCCTGAATCTCCTGTCCTAAAACTCATGCCCTGAATCTCATGCCCTGAATCTCACGCTCTGAAAGTCGTGCACTGAATCTCATGACCTCAAGTTCCTGCACTGAAACTCATGCCCTGAATCTCATGTCCTGAAACTCTTGCCCTGAATCACCTACCCTGAAACTCATGCCCTCAATCTCATGCCCTGAAACTCCTGCACTGAAACTCATGCCATGAATCTCATATCCTGAAACTCACGCCCTGAATCACATGCCCTGAAACTCATGCCCTGAACCTCATGCCCTGAAACTCAAGCCCTGAATCTCATGCCCTGAAACTCATGCCCTAAATCACATACCCTGAAACTCCTGCCCTGAAACTCCTGCCCTGAAACTCATGCCCTGAAACTCATGCCCTGAATCTCCTGTCCTAAAACTCATGCCCTGAATCTCATGCCCAGAAACTCCTGCACTGAAACTCATGCCATGAATCTCATATCCTGAAACTCACGCCCTGAATCACATGCCCTGAAACTTATGTCCTGAAACTTATGCCCTGAAACTCATGCCCTTAAACTCAAGCCCTGAATCTCATGCCCTGAATCTCATGCCCTGAAAGTCCTGCACTGAAACACCTGCCCTGAATCTCCTGCCCTGAAAATCATGCCCTGAATTTCATGCCCTGAATCTCATGCTCTGAAACTCATGCACTGAATCTCATGCCCTCAAGTTCCTGGACTGAAACTCATGCCCTGAATCTCATGACCTGAAACTCATGCCCTGAACCTCATGCCCTGAAACTCAAGCCCTGAATCTCATGCCCTGAAACTCATGCCCTAAATCACATACCCAGAAACTCCTGCCCTGAAACTCATGCACTGAAACTCATGCCCTGAATCACATGCCCTCAACTCCTGCCCTGAAACTCATGCCCTGAAACTCATGCACTGAATCTCCTGTACTAAATCTCATGCCCTGAATCTCATGCCCTGAATCTCATTCCCTGAAACTCTTGCAGTGAAACACCTGCCCTGAATCTCCTGCCCTGAAACTCATGCCCTGAATCTCATGCCCTGAATCTCATGCTCTGAAACTCGTGCACTGAATCTCATGACCTCAATTTCCTGCACTGAAACTCATGCCCTGAATCTCATGTCCTGAAACTCCTGCCCTGAATCACCTACCCTGAAACTCATGCTCTTAATCTCATGCCCTGAAACTCCTGCACTGAAACTCATGCCATGAATCTCATATCCTGAAACTCACGCCCTGAATCACATGCCCTGAAACTCCTGCCCTGAAACTCATGCCCTGAAACTCATGTCCTGAAACTCATGCCCTGAATCTCCTGTCCTGAAACTCATGGCCTGAATCTCATGCCCTGAATCTCATGCCCTGAAACTCCTGCACTGAAACACCTGCCCTGAATCTCCTGCCCTGAAAATCATGCCCTGAATCTCATGCCCTGAATCTCATGCTCTGAAACTCGTGCACTGAATCTCATGCCCTCAAGTACCTGCACTGAAACTCATGCCCTGAATCTCATGACCTGAAACTCATGCCCTGAACCTCGTGCCCTGAAACTCAAGCCCTGAATCTCATGCCCTGAAACTCATGCCCTAAATCACATACCCTGAAGCTCATGCCCTAAATCACATACCCAGAAACTCCTGCCCTGAAACTCATGCACTGAAACTCATGCCCTGAATCACATGCCCTACAACTCCTGCCCTGAAACTCATGCCCTGAAACTCATGCACGGAATCTCCTGTACTAAATCTCATGCCCTGAATCTCATGCCCTGAATCTCATGCCCTGAAACTCTTGCAGTGAAACACCTGCCCTGAATCTCCTGCCCTGAAACTCATGCCCTGAATCTCATTCCCTGAATCTCATGCTCTGAAACTCGTGCACTGAATCTCATGACCTCAAGTTCCTGCACTGAAACTCATGCCCTGAATCTCATGTACTGAAACTCCTGCCCTGAATCACCTACCCTGAAACTCATGCTCTGAATCTCATGCCCTGAAACTCATGCCATGAATCTCATATCCTGAAACTCATGCCCTGAATCTCATGCCCTGAATCTCATGCCCTGAAACTCCTGCACTGAAACACCTGCCCTGAAACTCATGCCCTGAAACTCATGCCCTGAATCTCATGCCCTGAATCTCATGCCCTGAAACTCCTGCACTGAAACACCTGCTCTGAATCTCCTGCCCTGAAAATCATGCACTGAATTTCATGCCCTGAATCTCATGCTCTGAAACTCATGCACAGAATCTCATGCCCTCAAGTTCCTGGACTGAAACTCATGCCCTGAAGCTCATGACCTGAAACTCATGCCCTGAACCTCATGCCCTGAAACTCAAGCCCTGAATCTCATGCCCTGAAACTCATGCCCAAAATCACATACCCTGAAACTCCTGCCCTGAAACTCATGCACTGAAACTCATGCCCTAAAACTCCTGCCCTGAAACTCATGCCCTGAAACTCATGCCCTGAATCTCCTGTCCTAAAACTCATGCCCTGAATCTCATGCCCTGAAACTCCTGCACTGAAACTCATGCGATGAATCTCATATCCTGAAACTCACACCCTGAATCACATGCCCTGAAACTCCTGCACTGAAACTCATGCCCTGAAACTCATGCCCTGAATCTCCTGTCCTGAAACTCATGCCCTGAATCTCATGCCCTGAATCTCATGCCCTGAAACTCCTGCACTGAAACACCTGCCCTGAAAATCATGCCCTGAATCTCATGCTCTGAAACTCATGCACTGAATCTCATGCCCTCAAGTTCCTGGACTGAAACTCATGCCCTGAATCTCATGACCTGAAACTCATGCCCTGAACCTCATGCCCTGAAACTCAAGCCCTGAATCTCATTCCCTGAAACTCATGCCCTAAATCACATACCCTGAAACTCCTGCCCTAAAACTCATGCCCTGAAACTCATGCACTGAAACTCATGCCCTGAATCACATGCCCTAAAACTCCTGCCCTGAATCATATGCCCAGAATCTCATGCCCTGAATTACATGCCCTGAAATACCTGCCCTGATCTCATGCCCTGAAACTCATGCCCTGAATCTCATGCCCTGAAACACCTTCCCTCAAACTCATGCACTGAAACTCATGCCCTGAATCTCATGCCTTGAAACTCCTGCCCTCAAACTCATGCACTGAAACTCCTGCCCTGAAAATCATGCCCTGAATCTCATGCTCTGAAACTCATGCACTGAATCTCATGCCCTCAAGTTCCTGGACTGAAACTCATGCCCTGAATCTCATGACTTGAAACTCATGCCCTGAACCTCATGCCCTGAAACTCAAGCCCTGAATCTCATTCCCTGAAACTCATGCCCTAAATCACATACCCTGAAACTCCTACCCTAAAACTCATGCACTGAAACTCATGCCCTAAAACTCCTGCCCTGAAACTCATGCCCTGAAACTCATGCCCTGAAACTCATGCCCTGAATCTCCTGTCCTAAAACTCATGCCCTGAATCTCATGCCCTGAATCTCACGCTCTGAAAGTCGTGCACTGAATCTAATGACCTCAAGTTCCTGCACTGAAACTCATGCCCTGAATCTCATGTCCTGAAACTCCTGCCCTGAATCACCTACCCTGAAACTCATGCCCTCAATCTCATGCCCTGAAACTCCTGCACTGAAACTCATGCCATGAATCTCATATCCTGAAACTCACGCCCTGAATCACATGCCCTGAAACTCATGCCCTGAAACTCATGCCCTGAATCTCCTGTCCTGAAACTCATGCCCTGAATCTCATGCCCTGAAACACCTGCCCTGAATCTCCTGCCCTGAAAATCATGCCCTGAATCTCATACCCTGAATCTCATGCTCTGAAACTCGTGCACTGAATCTCATGCCCTCAAGTTCCTGCACTGAAACTCATGCCCTGAATCTCATGCACTGAAACTCATGCCCTGAACCTCATGCCCTGAAACTCATGCCCTAAATCACATACCCTCAAACTCCTGCCCTGAAACTCATGCACTGAAACTCATGCACTGAATCTCATGCCCTCAAGTTCCTGGACTGAAACTCATGCCCTGAATCTCATGACCTGAAACTCATGCCCTGAACCTCATGCCCTGAAACTCAAGCCCTGAATCTCATTCCCTGAAACTCATGCCCTAAATCACATACCCTGAAACTCCTGCCCTAAAACTCATACACTGAAACTCATGCCCTAAAACTCCTGCCCTGAAACTCATGCCCTGAAACTCATGCCCTGAAACTCATGCCCTGAATCTCACGCTCTGAAAGTCGTGCACTGAATCTCATGACCTCAAGTTCCTGCACTGAAACTCATGCCCTGAATCTCATGTCTTGAAACTCCTGCCCTGAATCACCTACCCTGAAACTCATGCCCTGAATCTCATGCCCTGAAACTCCTGCACTGAAACTCATGCCATGAATCTCATATCCTGAAACTCACGCCCTGAATCACATGCCCTGAAACTCCTGCCCTGAAACTCATGCCCTGAAACTCATGCCCTGAATCTCCTGTCCTGAAACTCATGCCCTGAATCTCATGCCCTGAAACACCAGCCCTGAATCTCCTGCCCTGAAAATCATGCCCTGAATCTCATGCCCTGAATCTCATGCTCTGAAACTCGTGCACTGAATCTCATGCCCTCAAGTTCCTGCACTGAAACTCATGCCCTGAATCTCATGCCCTGAAACTCATGCCCTGAACCTCATGCCCTGAAACTCATGCCCTAAATCACATACCCTGAAACTCCTGCCCTGAAACTCATGCACTGAAACTCATGCCCTGAATCACATGCCCTGAATCTCCTGCCCTGAAAATCATGCCCTGAATCTCATGCCCTGAATCTCATGCTCTGAAACTCGTGCACTGAATCTCATGCCCTCAAGTTCCTGCACTGAAACTCATGCCCTGAATCTCATGCCCTGAAACTCATGCCCTGAACCTCATGCCCTGAAACTCATGCCCTAAATCACATACCCTGAAACTCCTGCCCTGAATCATCTGCCCAGAAACTCATGCCCTGAATTACATGCCCTGAAATACCTGCCCTGAATCTCATGCCCTGAAACTCATGCCCTGAATCTCATGCCCTGAAACTCCTGCCCTCAAACTCATGCACTGAAACTCATGCCCTGAATCTCATGCCTTGAAACTCCTGCCCTCAAACTCCTGCACTGAAACTCTTGCCATGAATCTCATATCCTGAAACTCACGCCCTGAATTACATGCCCTGAAACTTCTGCCCTGAAACTCATGCCCTGAAACTCATGCCCTGAAACTCATGCCCTGAATCTCCTTTCCTGAAACTCATGCCCTGAATCTCATGCCCTCAAGTTCCTGCACTGAAACTCATGCCCTGAAACTCATGTCCTGAGCCTCATTCCCTGAAACTCATGTCCTGAAACTTATGCCCTGAAACTCATGCCCTTAAACTCAAGCCCTGAATCTCATGCCCTGAATCTCATGCCCTGAAAGTCCTGCACTGAAACACCTGCCCTGAATCTCCTGCCCTGAAAATCATGCCCTGAATTTCATGCCCTGAATCTCATGCTCTGAAACTCATGCACTGAATCTCATGCCCTCAAGTTCCTGGACTGAAACTCATGCCCTGAATCTCATGACCTGAAACTCATGCCCTGAACCTCATGCCCTGAAACTCAAGCCCTGAATCTCATGCCCTGAAACTCATGCCCTAAATCACATACCCAGAAACTCCTGCCCTGAAACTCATGCACTGAAACTCATGCCCTGAATCACATGCCCTCAACTTCTGCCCTGAAACTCATGCCCTGAAACTCATGCACTGAATCTCCTGTACTAAATCTCATGCCCTGAATCTCATGCCCTGAATCTCATGCCCTGAAACTCCTGCACTGAAACTCATGCCATGAATCTCATATCCTGAAACTCACGCCCTGAATCACATGCCCTGAAACTCCTGCCCTGAAACTCATGCCCTGATACTCATGTCCTGAAACCCATGCCCTGAATCTCCTGTCCTGAAACTCATACCCTGAATCTCATGCCCTGAATCTCATGCCCTGAAACTCCTGCACTGAAACACCTGCCCTGAATCTCCTGCCCTGAAAATCATGCCCTGAATCTCATGCCCTGAATTTCATGCTCTGAAACTCGTGCACTGAATCTCATGCCCTCATGTTCCTGGACTGAAACTCATGCCCTGAATCTCATGACCTGAAACTCATGCCCTGAACCTCATGCCCTGAAACTCAAGCCCTGAATCTCATGCCCTGAAACTCATGTCCTAAATCACATACCCTGAAACTCATGCCCTAAATCACATACCCAGAAACTCCTGCCCTGAAACTCATGCACTGAAACTCATGCCCTGAATCACATGCCCTACAACTCCTGCCCTGAAACTCATGCCCTGAAACTCATGCCCTGAAACTCATGCCCTGAATCTCCTGTCCTAAAACTCATGCCCTGAATCTCATGCCCTGAAACTCCTGCACTGAAACTCATGCCATGAATCTCATATCCTGAAACTCACGCCCTGAATCACATGCCCTGAAACTCCTGCACTGAAACTCATGCCTTGAAACTCATGCCCTGAATCTCCTGTCCTGAAACTCATGCCCTGAATCTCTTGCCCTGAATCTCATGCCCTTAAACTCCTGCACTGAAACACCTGCCCTGAATCTCCTGCCCTGAAAATCATGCCCTGAATCTCATGCTCTGAAACTCATGCACTGAATCTCATGCCCTCAAGTTCCTGGACTGAAACTCATGCCCTGAATCTCTTGACTTGAAACTCATGCCCTGAACCTCATGCCCTGAAACTCAAGCCCTGAATCTCATTCCCTGAAACTCATGCCCTAAATCACATACCCTGAAACTCCTACCCTAAAACTCATGCCCTGAATCTCATGTCCTGAAACTCCTGCCCTGAATCACCTACCCTGAAACTCATGCCCTCAATCTCATGCCCTGAAACTCCGGCACTGAAACTCATGCCATGAATCTCATATCCTGAAACTCACGCCCTGAATCACATGCCCTGAAACTCATGCCCTGAACCTCATGCCCTGAAACTCAAGCCCTGAATCTCATGCCCTGAAACTCATGCCCTAAATCACATACCCTGAAACTCCTGCCCTGAAACTCCTGCCCTGAAACTCATGCCCTGAAACTCATGCCCTGAATCTCCTGTCCTAAAACTCATGCCCTGAATCTCATGCCCAGAAACTCCTGCACTGAAACTCATGCCATGAATCTCATATCCTGAAACTCACGCCCTGAATCACATGCCCTGAAACTTATGTCCTGAAACTTATGCCCTGAAACTCATGCCCTTAAACTGAAGCCCTGAATCTCATGCCCTGAATCTCATGCCCTGAAAGTCCTGCACTGAAACACCTGCCCTGAATCTCCTGCCCTGAAAATCATGCCCTGAATTTCATGCCCTGAATCTCATGCTCTGAAACTCATGCACTGAATCTCATGCCCTCAAGTTCCTGGACTGAAACTCATGCCCTGAATCTCATGACCTGAAACTCATGCCCTGAACCTCATGCCCTGAAACTCAAGCCCTGAATCTCATGCCCTGAAACTCATGCCCTAAATCACATACCCAGAAACTCCTGCCCTGAAACTCATGCCCTGAAACTCATGCACTGAATCTCCTGTACTAAATCTCATGCCCTGAATCTCATGCCCTGAATCTCATGCCCTGAAACTCTTGCAGTGAAACACCTGCCCTGAATCTCCTGCCCTGAAACTCATGCCCTGAATCTCATGCCCTGAATCTCATGCTCTGAAACTCGTGCACTGAATCTCATGGCCTCAATTTCCTGCACTGAAACTCATGCCCTGAATCTCATGTCCTGAAACTCCTGCCCTGAATCACCTACCCTGAAACTCATGCTCTTAATCTCATGCCCTGAAACTCCTGCACTGAAACTCATGCCATGAATCTCATATCCTGAAACTCACGCCCTGAATCACATGCCCTGAAACTCCTGCCCTGAAACTCATGCCCTGAAACTCATGTCCTGAAACTCATGCCCTGAATCTCCTGTCCTGAAACTCATGGCCTGAATCTCATGCCCTGAATCTCATGCCCTGAAACTCCTGCACTGAAACACCTGCCCTGAATCTCCTGCCCTGAATCTCATGCCCTGAAACTCCTGCCCTCAAACTCATGCACTGAAACTCATGCCCTGAATCTCATGCCTTGAAACTCCTGCCCTCAAACTCCTGCACTGAAACTCTTGCCATGAATCTCATATCCTGAAACTCACGCCCTGAATTACATGCCCTGAAACTTCTGCCCTGAAACTCATGCCCTGAAACTCATGCCTGAAACTCATGCCCTGAATCTCCTTTCCTGAAACTCATGCCCTGAATCTCATGCCCTCAAGTTCCTGCACTGAACTCATGCCCTGAAACTCATGTCCTGAGCCTCATTCCCTGAAACTCATGTCCTGAAACTTATGCCCTGAAACTCATGCCCTTAAACTCAAGCCCTGAATCTCATGCCCTGAATCTCATGCCCTGAAAGTCCTGCACTGAAACACCTGCCCTGAATCTCCTGCCCTGAAAATCATGCCCTGAATTTCATGCCCTGAATCTCATGCTCTGAAACTCATGCACTGAATCTCATGCCCTCAAGTTCCTGGACTGAAACTCATGCCCTGAATCTCATGACCTGAAACTCATGCCCTGAACCTCATGCCCTGAAACTCAAGCCCTGAATCTCATGCCCTGAAACTCATGCCCTAAATCACATACCCAGAAACTCCTGCCCTGAAACTCATGCACTGAAACTCATGCCCTGAATCACATGCCCTCAACTTCTGCCCTGAAACTCATGCCCTGAAACTCATGCACTGAATCTCCTGTACTAAATCTCATGCCCTGAATCTCATGCCCTGAATCTCATGCCCTGAAACTCCTGCACTGAAACTCATGCCATGAATCTCATATCCTGAAACTCACGCCCTGAATCACATGCCCTGAAACTCCTGCCCTGAAACTCATGCCCTGATACTCATGTCCTGAAACCCATGCCCTGAATCTCCTGTCCTGAAACTCATACCCTGAATCTCATGCCCTGAATCTCATGCCCTGAAACTCCTGCACTGAAACACCTGCCCTGAATCTCCTGCCCTGAAAATCATGCCCTGAATCTCATGCCCTGAATTTCATGCTCTGAAACTCGTGCACTGAATCTCATGCCCTCATGTTCCTGGACTGAAACTCATGCCCTGAATCTCATGACCTGAAACTCATGCCCTGAACCTCATGCCCTGAAACTCAAGCCCTGAATCTCATGCCCTGAAACTCATGTCCTAAATCACATACCCTGAAACTCATGCCCTAAATCACATACCCAGAAACTCCTGCCCTGAAACTCATGCACTGAAACTCATGCCCTGAATCACATGCCCTACAACTCCTGCCCTGAAACTCATGCCCTGAAACTCATGCCCTGAAACTCATGCCCTGAATCTCCTGTCCTAAAACTCATGCCCTGAATCTCATGCCCTGAAACTCCTGCACTGAAACTCATGCCATGAATCTCATATCCTGAAACTCACGCCCTGAATCACATGCCCTGAAACTCCTGCACTGAAACTCATGCCTTGAAACTCATGCCCTGAATCTCCTGTCCTGAAACTCATGCCCTGAATCTCTTGCCCTGAATCTCATGCCCTTAAACTCCTGCACTGAAACACCTGCCCTGAATCTCCTGCCCTGAAAATCATGCCCTGAATCTCATGCTCTGAAACTCATGCACTGAATCTCATGCCCTCAAGTTCCTGGACTGAAACTCATGCCCTGAATCTCTTGACTTGAAACTCATGCCCTGAACCTCATGCCCTGAAACTCAAGCCCTGAATCTCATTCCTGAAACTCATGCCCTAAATCACATACCCTGAAACTCCTACCCTAAAACTCATGCCCTGAATCTCATGTCCTGAAACTCCTGCCCTGAATCACCTACCCTGAAACTCATGCCCTCAATCTCATGCCCTGAAACTCCTGCACTGAAACTCATGCCATGAATCTCATATCCTGAAACTCACGCCCTGAATCACATGCCCTGAAACTCATGCCCTGAACCTCATGCCCTGAAACTCAAGCCCTGAATCTCATGCCCTGAAACTCATGCCCTAAATCACATACCCTGAAACTCCTGCCCTGAAACTCCTGCCCTGAAACTCATGCCTGAATCTCCTGTCCTAAAACTCATGCCCTGAATCTCATGCCCAGAAACTCCTGCACTGAAACTCATGCCATGAATCTCATATCCTGAAACTCACGCCCTGAATCACATGCCCTGAAACTTATGTCCTGAAACTTATGCCCTGAAACTCATGCCCTTAAACTCAAGCCCTGAATCTCATGCCCTGAATCTCATGCCCTGAAAGTCCTGCACTGAAACACCTGCCCTGAATCTCCTGCCCTGAAAATCATGCCCTGAATTTCATGCCCTGAATCTCATGCTCTGAAACTCATGCACTGAATCTCATGCCCTCAAGTTCCTGGACTGAAACTCATGCCCTGAATCTCATGACCTGAAACTCATGCCCTGAACCTCATGCCCTGAAACTCAAGCCCTGAATCTCATGCCCTGAAACTCATGCCCTAAATCACATACCCAGAAACTCCTGCCCTGAAACTCATGCCCTGAAACTCATGCACTGAATCTCCTGTACTAAATCTCATGCCCTGAATCTCATGCCCTGAATCTCATGCCCTGAAACTCTTGCAGTGAAACACCTGCCCTGAATCTCCTGCCCTGAAACTCATGCCCTGAATCTCATGCCCTGAATCTCATGCTCTGAAACTCGTGCACTGAATCTCATGGCCTCAATTTCCTGCACTGAAACTCATGCCCTGAATCTCATGTCCTGAAACTCCTGCCCTGAATCACCTACCCTGAAACTCATGCTCTTAATCTCATGCCCTGAAACTCCTGCACTGAAACTCATGCCATGAATCTCATATCCTGAAACTCACGCCCTGAATCACATGCCCTGAAACTCCTGCCCTGAAACTCATGCCCTGAAACTCATGTCCTGAAACTCATGCCCTGAATCTCCTGTCCTGAAACTCATGGCCTGAATCTCATGCCCTGAATCTCATGCCCTGAAACTCCTGCACTGAAACACCTGCCCTGAATCTCCTGCCCTGAAAATCATGCCCTGAATCTCATGCCCTGAATCTCATGCTCTGAAACTCGTGCACTGAATCTCATGCCCTCAAGTACCTGCACTGAAACTCATGCCCTGAATCTCATGATCTGAAACTCATGCCCTGAACCTCATGCCCTGAAACTCAAGCCCTGAATCTCATGCCTGAAACTCATGCCCTAAATCACATACCCTGAAACTCATGCCCTAAATCACATACCCAGAAACTCCTGCCCTGAAACTCATGCACTGAAACTCATGCCCTGAATCACATGCCCTACAACTCCTGCCCTGAAACTCATGCCCTGAAACTCATGCACGGAATCTCCTGTACTAAATCTCATGCCCTGAATCTCATGCCCTGAATCTCATGCCCTGAAACTCTTGCAGTGAAACACCTGCCCTGAATCTCCTGCCCTGAAACTCATGCCCTGAATCTCATTCCTGAATCTCATGCTCTGAAACTCGTGCACTGAATCTCATGACCTCAAGTTCCTGCACTGAAACTCATGCCCTGAATCTCATGTCCTGAAACTCCTGCCCTGAATCACCTACCCTGAAACTCATGCTCTGAATCTCATGCCCTGAAACTCATGCCATGAATCTCATATCCTGAAACTCATGCCCTGAATCTCATGCCCTGAATCTCATGCCCTGAAACTCCTGCACTGAAACACCTGCCCTGAAACTCATGCCCTGAAACTCATGCCTGAATCTCATGCCCTGAATCTCATGCCCTGAAACTCCTGCACTGAAACACCTGCTCTGAATCTCCTGCCCTGAAAATCATGCACTGAATTTCATGCCCTGAATCTCATGCTCTGAAACTCATGCACAGAATCTCATGCCCTCAAGTTCCTGGACTGAAACTCATGCCTGAAGCTCATGACCTGAAACTCATGCCCTGAACCTCATGCCCTGAAACTCAAGCCCTGAATCTCATGCCCTGAAACTCATGCCCAAAATCACATACCCTGAAACTCCTGCCCTGGAACTCATGCACTGAAACTCATGCCCTAAAACTCCTGCCCTGAAACTCCTGCCCTGAAACTCATGCCCTGAAACTCATGCCCTGAATCTCCTGTCCTAAAACTCATGCCCTGAATCTCATGCCCTGAAACTCCTGCACTGAAACTCATGCGATGAATCTCATATCCTGAAACTCACACCCTGAATCACATGCCCTGAAACTCCTGCACTGAAACTCATGACCTGAAACTCATGCCCTGAATCTCCTGTCCTGAAACTCATGCCCTGAATCTCATGCCCTGAATCTCATGCCCTGAAACTCCTGCACTGAAACACCTGCCCTGAAAATCATGTCCTGAATCTCATGCTCTGAAACTCATGCACTGAATCTCATGCCCTCAAGTTCCTGGACTGAAACTCATGCCCTGAATCTCATGACCTGAAACTCATGCCCTGAACCTCATGCCCTGAAACTCAAGCCCTGAATCTCATTCCCTGAAACTCATGCCCTAAATCACATACCCTGAAACTCCTGCCCTAAAACTCATGCCCTGAAACTCATGCACTGAAACTCATGCCCTGAATCACATGCCCTAAAACTCCTGCCCTGAATCATATGCCCAGAATCTCATGCCCTGAATTACATGCCCTGAAATACCTGCCCTGATCTCATGCCCTGAAACTCATGCCCTGAATCTCATGCCCTGAAACACCTTCCCTCAAACTCATGCACTGAAACTCATGCCCTGAATCTCATGCCTTGAAACTCCTGCCCTCAAACTCATGCACTGAAACTCATGCCCTGAATCTCATGCCCTGAAACTCCTGCACTGAAACTCATGCCATGAATCTCATATCCTGAAACTCACGCACTGAATCACATGCTCTGCAACTCCTGCCCTGAAACTCATGCCCTGAAACTCATGCCCTGAATCTCATGCCCTGAATCTCATGCCCTGAAACTCCTGCACTGAAACACCTGC
The DNA here is from genome assembly GCF_030028105.1 of Mobula birostris. NCBI lineage: Eukaryota > Metazoa > Chordata > Chondrichthyes > Myliobatiformes > Myliobatidae > Mobula > Mobula birostris. The sequence continues at coordinate 30,283 of NW_027275428.1, forward strand.
TCTGAATCTCCTGCCCTGAAAATCATGCACTGAATCTCATGCCCTGAATCTCATGCTCTGAAACTCATGCACTGAATCTCATGCCTTCAAGTTCCTGGACTGAAACTCATGCCCTGAATCTCATGACCTGAAACTCATGCCCTGAACCTCATGCCCTGAAACTCAAGCCCTGAATCTCATGCCCTGAAACTCATGCCGTAAATCACATACCCTGAAACTCCTGCCCTGAAACTCCTGCACTGAAACTCATGCCATGAATCTCACATCCTGAAACTCACGCCCTGAATCACATGCCCTGAAACTCCTGCACTGAAACTCATGCCTTGAAACTCATGCCCTGAATCTCCTGTCCTGAAACTCATGCCCTGAATCTCATGCCCTGAATCTCATGCCCTTAAACTCCTGCACTGAAACACCTGCCCTGAATCTCCTGCCCTGAAAATCATGCCCTGAATCTCATGCTCTGAAACTCATGCACTGAATCTCATGCCCTCAAGTTCCTGGACTGAAACTCATGCCCTGAATCTCATGACTTGAAACTCATGCCCTGAACCTCATGCCCTGAAACTCAAGCCCTGAATCTCATTCCCTGAAACTCATGCCCTAAATCACATACCCTGAAACTCCTACCCTAAAACTCATGCACTGAAACTCATGCCCTAAAACTCCTGCCCTGAAACTCATGCCCTGAAACTCATGCCCTGAAACTCATGCCCTGAATCTCCTGTCCTAAAACTCATGCCCTGAATCTCATGCCCTGAATCTCACGCTCTGAAAGTCGTGCACTGAATTTCATGACCTCAAGTTCCTGCACTGAAACTCATGCCCTGAATCTCATGTCCTGAAACTCCTGCCCTGAATCACCTACCCTGAAACTCATGCCCTCAATCTCATGCCCTGAAACTCCTGCACTGAAACTCATGCCATGAATCTCATATCCTGAAACTCACGCCCTGAATCACATGCCCTGAAACTCATGCCCTGAAACTCATGCCCTGAATCTCCTGTCCTGAAACTCATGCCCTGAATCTCATGCCCTGAAACACCTGCCCTGAATCTCCTGCCCTGAAAATCATGCCCTGAATCTCATACCCTGAATCTCATGCTCTGAAACTCGTGCACTGAATCTCATGCCCTCAAGTTCCTGCACTGAAACTCATGCCCTGAATCTCATGCCCTGAAACTCATGCCCTGAACCTCATGCCCTGAAACTCATGCCCTAAATCACATACCCTCAAACTCCTGCCCTGAAACTCATGCACTGAAACTCATGCACTGAATCTCATGCCCTCAAGTTCCTGGACTGAAACTCATGCCCTGAATCTCATGACCTGAAACTCATGCCCTGAACCTCATGCCCTGAAACTCAAGCCCTGAATCTCATTCCCTGAAACTCATGCCCTAAATCACATACCCTGAAACTCCTGCCCTAAAACTCATACACTGAAACTCATGCCCTAAAACTCCTGCCCTGAAACTCATGCCCTGAAACTCATGCCCTGAAACTCATGCCCTGAATCTCACGCTCTGAAAGTCGTGCACTGAATCTCATGACCTCAAGTTCCTGCACTGAAACTCATGCCCTGAATCTCATGTCTTGAAACTCCTGCCCTGAATCACCTACCCTGAAACTCATGCCCTGAATCTCATGCCCTGAAACTCCTGCACTGAAACTCATGCCATGAATCTCATATCCTGAAACTCACGCCCTGAATCACATGCCCTGAAACTCCTGCCCTGAAACTCATGCCCTGAAACTCATGCCCTGAATCTCCTGTCCTGAAACTCATGCCCTGAATCTCATGCCCTGAAACACCAGCCCTGAATCTCCTGCCCTGAAAATCATGCCCTGAATCTCATGCCCTGAATCTCATGCTCTGAAACTCGTGCACTGAATCTCATGCCCTCAAGTTCCTGCACTGAAACTCATGCCCTGAATCTCATGCCCTGAAACTCATGCCCTGAACCTCATGCCCTGAAACTCATGCCCTAAATCACATACCCTGAAGCTCCTGCCCTGAAACTCATGCACTGAAACTCATGCCCTGAATCACATGCCCTGAATCTCCTGCCCTGAAAATCATGCCCTGAATCTCATGCCCTGAATCTCATGCTCTGAAACTCGTGCACTGAATCTCATGCCCTCAAGTTCCTGCACTGAAACTCATGCCCTGAATCTCATGCCCTGAAACTCATGCCCTGAACCTCATGCCCTGAAACTCATGCCCTAAATCACATACCCTGAAACTCCTGCCCTGAATCATCTGCCCAGAAACTCATGCCCTGAATTACATGCCCTGAAATACCTGCCCTGAATCTCATGCCCTGAAACTCATGCCCTGAATCTCATGCCCTGAAACTCCTGCCCTCAAACTCATGCACTGAAACTCATGCCCTGAATCTCATGCCTTGAAACTCCTGCCCTCAAACTCCTGCACTGAAACTCTTGCCATGAATCTCATATCCTGAAACTCACGCCCTGAATTACATGCCCTGAAACTTCTGCCCTGAAACTCATGCCCTGAAACTCATGCCCTGAAACTCATGCCCTGAATCTCCTTTCCTGAAACTCATGCCCTGAATCTCATGCCCTCAAGTTCCTGCACTGAAACTCATGCCCTGAAACTCATGTCCTGAGCCTCATTCCTGAAACTCATGTCCTGAAACTTATGCCCTGAAACTCATGCCCTTAAACTCAAGCCCTGAATCTCATGCCCTGAATCTCATGCCCTGAAAGTCCTGCACTGAAACACCTGCCCTGAATCTCCTGCCCTGAAAATCATGCCCTGAATTTCATGCCCTGAATCTCATGCTCTGAAACTCATGCACTGAATCTCATGCCCTCAAGTTCCTGGACTGAAACTCATGCCCTGAATCTCATGACCTGAAACTCATGTCCTGAACCTCATGCCCTGAAACTCAAGCCCTGAATCTCATGCCCTGAAACTCATGCCCTAAATCACATACCCAGAAACTCCTGCCCTGAAACTCATGCACTGAAACTCATGCCCTGAATCACATGCCCTCAACTTCTGCCCTGAAACTCATGCCCTGAAACTCATGCACTGAATCTCCTGTACTAAATCTCATGCCCTGAATCTCATGCCCTGAATCTCATGCCCTGAAACTCCTGCACTGAAACTCATGCCATGAATCTCATATCCTGAAACTCACGCCCTGAATCACATGCCCTGAAACTCCTGCCCTGAAACTCATGCCCTGAAACTCATGTCCTGAAACCCATGCCCGGAATCTCCTGTCCTGAAACTCATACCCTGAATCTCATGCCCTGAATCTCATGCCCTGAAACTCCTGCACTGAAACACCTGCCCTGAATCTCCTGCCCTGAAAATCATGCCCTGAATCTCATGCCCTGAATTTCATGCTCTGAAACTCGTGCACTGAATCTCATGCCCTCATGTTCCTGGACTGAAACTCATGCCCTGAATCTCATGACCTGAAACTCATGCCCTGAACCTCATGCCCTGAAACTCAAGCCCTGAATCTCATGCCCTGAAACTCATGTCCTAAATCACATACCCTGAAACTCATGCCCTAAATCACATACCCAGAAACTCCTGCCCTGAAACTCATGCACTGAAACTCATGCCCTGAATCACATGCCCTACAACTCCTGCCCTGAAACTCATGCCCTGAAACTCATGCCCTGAAACTCATGCCCTGAATCTCCTGTCCTAAAACTCATGCCCTGAATCTCATGCCCTGAAACTCCTGCACTGAAACTCATGCCATGAATCTCATATTCTGAAACTCACGCCCTGAATCACATGCCCTGAAACTCCTGCACTGAAACTCATGCCTTGAAACTCATGCCCTGAATCTCCTGTCCTGAAACTCATGCCCTGAATCTCATGCCCTGAATCTCATGCCCTTAAACTCCTGCACTGAAACAACTGCCCTGAATCTCCTGCCCTGAAAATCATGCCCTGAATCTCATGCTCTGAAACTCATGCACTGAATCTCATGCCCTCAAGTTCCTGGACTGAAACTCATGCCCTGAATCTCATGACTTGAAACTCATGCCCTGAACCTCATGCCCTGAAACTTAAGCCCTGAATCTCATTCCCTGAAACTCATGCCCTAAATCACATACCCTGAAATTCCTACCCTAAAACTCATGCACTGAAACTCATGCCCTAAAACTCCTGCCCTGAAACTCATGCCCTGAAACTCATGCCCTGAAACTCATGCCCTGAATCTCCTGTCCTAAAACTCATGCCCTGAATCTCATGCCCTGAATCTCACGCTCTGAAAGTCGTGCACTGAATCTCATGACCTCAAGTTCCTGCACTGAAACTCATGCCCTGAATCTCATGTCCTGAAACTCCTGCCCTGAATCACCTACCCTGAAACTCATGCCCTCAATCTCATGCCCTGAAACTCCTGCACTGAAACTCATGCCATGAATCTCATATCCTGAAACTCACGCCCTGAATCACATGCCCTGAAACTCATGCCCTGAAACTCATGCCCTGAATCTCCTGTCCTGAAACTCATGCCCTGAATCTCATGCCCTGAAACACCTGCCCTGAATCTCCTGCCCTGAAAATCATGCCCTGAATCTCATACCCTGAATCTCATGCTCTGAAACTCGTGCACTGAATCTCATGCCCTCAAGTTCCTGCACTGAAACTCATGCCCTGAATCTCATGCCCTGAAACTCATGCCCTGAACCTCATGCCCTGAAACTCATGCCCTAAATCACATACCCTCAAACTCCTGCCCTGAAACTCATGCACTGAAACTCATGCACTGAATCTCATGCCCTCAAGTTCCTGGACTGAAACTCATGCCCTGAATCTCATGACCTGAAACTCATGCCCTGAACCTCATGCCCTGAAACTCAAGCCCTGAATCTCATTCCCTGAAACTCATGCCCTAAATCACATACCCTGAAACTCCTGCCCTAAAACTCATACACTGAAACTCATGCCCTAAAACTCCTGCCCTGAAACTCATGCCCTGAAACTCATGCCCTGAAACTCATGCCCTGAATCTCACGCTCTGAAAGTCGTGCACTGAATCTCATGACCTCAAGTTCCTGCACTGAAACTCATGCCCTGAATCTCATGTCTTGAAACTCCTGCCCTGAATCACCTACCCTGAAACTCATGCCCTGAATCTCATGCCCTGAAACTCCTGCACTGAAACTCATGCCATGAATCTCATATCCTGAAACTCACGCCCTGAATCACATGCCCTGAAACTCCTGCCCTGAAACTCATGCCCTGAAACTCATGCCCTGAATCTCCTGTCCTGAAACTCATGCCCTGAATCTCATGCCCTGAAACACCAGCCCTGAATCTCCTGCCCTGAAAATCATGCCCTGAATCTCATGCCCTGAATCTCATGCTCTGAAACTCGTGCACTGAATCTCATGCCCTCAAGTTCCTGCACTGAAACTCATGCCCTGAATCTCATGCCCTGAAACTCATGCCCTGAACCTCATGCCCTGAAACTCATGCCCTAAATCACATACCCTGAAACTCCTGCCCTGAAACTCATGCACTGAAACTCATGCCCTGAATCACATGCCCTGAATCTCCTGCCCTGAAAATCATGCCCTGAATCTCATGCCCTGAATCTCATGCTCTGAAACTCGTGCACTGAATCTCATGCCCTCAAGTTCCTGCACTGAAACTCATGCCCTGAATCTCATGCCCTGAAACTCATGCCCTGAACCTCATGCCCTGAAACTCATGCCCTAAATCACATACCCTGAAACTCCTGCCCTGAATCATCTGCCCAGAAACTCATGCCCTGAATTACATGCCCTGAAATACCTGCCCTGAATCTCATGCCCTGAAACTCATGCCCTGAATCTCATGCCCTGAAACTCCTGCCCTCAAACTCATGCACTGAAACTCATGCCCTGAATCTCATGCCTTGAAACTCCTGCCCTCAAACTCCTGCACTGAAACTCTTGCCATGAATCTCATATCCTGAAACTCACGCCCTGAATTACATGCCCTGAAACTTCTGCCCTGAAACTCATGCCCTGAAACTCATGCCCTGAAACTCATGCCCTGAATCTCCTTTCCTGAAACTCATGCCCTGAATCTCATGCCCTCAAGTTCCTGCACTGAAACTCATGCCCTGAAACTCATGTCCTGAGCCTCATTCCCTGAAACTCATGTCCTGAAACTTATGCCCTGAAACTCATGCCCTTAAACTCAAGCCCTGAATCTCATGCCCTGAATCTCATGCCCTGAAAGTCCTGCACTGAAACACCTGCCCTGAATCTCCTGCCCTGAAAATCATGCCCTGAATTTCATGCCCTGAATCTCATGCTCTGAAACTCATGCACTGAATCTCATGCCCTCAAGTTCCCGGACTGAAACTCATGCCCTGAATCTCATGACCTGAAACTCATGCCCTGAACCTCATGCCCTGAAACTCAAGCCCTGAATCTCATGCCCTGAAACTCATGCCCTAAATCACATACCCAGAAACTCCTGCCCTGAAACTCATGCACTGAAACTCATGCCCTGAATCACATGCCCTCAACTTCTGCCCTGAAACTCATGCCCTGAAACTCATGCACTGAATCTCCTGTACTAAATCTCATGCCCTGAATCTCATGCCCTGAATCTCATGCCCTGAAACTCCTGCACTGAAACTCATGCCATGAATCTCATATCCTGAAACTCACGCCCTGAATCACATGCCCTGAAACTCCTGCCCTGAAACTCATGCCCTGAAACTCATGTCCTGAAACCCATGCCCTGAATCTCCTGTCCTGAAACTCATACCCTGAATCTCATGCCCTGAATCTCATGCCCTGAAACTCCTGCACTGAAACACCTGCCCTGAATCTCCTGCCCTGAAAATCATGCCCTGAATCTCATGCCCTGAATTTCATGCTCTGAAACTCGTGCACTGAATCTCATGCCCTCATGTTCCTGGACTGAAACTCATGCCCTGAATCTCATGACCTGAAACTCATGCCCTGAACCTCATGCCCTGAAACTCAAGCCCTGAATCTCATGCCCTGAAACTCATGTCCTAAATCACATACCCTGAAACTCATGCCCTAAATCACATACCCAGAAACTCCTGCCCTGAAACTCATGCACTGAAACTCATGCCCTGAATCACATGCCCTACAACTCCTGCCCTGAAACTCATGCCCTGAAACTCATGCCCTGAAACTCATGCCCTGAATCTCCTGTCCTAAAACTCATGCCCTGAATCTCATGCCCTGAAACTCCTGCACTGAAACTCATGCCATGAATCTCATATCCTGAAACTCACGCCCTGAATCACATGCCCTGAAACTCCTGCACTGAAACTCATGCCTTGAAACTCATGCCCTGAATCTCCTGTCCTGAAACTCATGCCCTGAATCTCATGCCCTGAATCTCATGCCCTTAAACTCCTGCACTGAAACACCTGCCCTGAATCTCCTGCCCTGAAAATCATGCCCTGAATCTCATGCTCTGAAACTCATGCACTGAATCTCATGCCGTCAAGTTCCTGGACTGAAACTCATGCCCTGAATCTCTTGACTTGAAACTCATGCCCTGAACCTCATGCCCTGAAACTCAAGCCCTGAATCTCATTCCCTGAAACTCATGCCCTAAATCACATACCCTGAAACTCCTACCCTAAAACTCATGCACTGAAACTCATGCCCTAAAACTCCTGCCCTGAAACTCATGCCCTGAAACTCATGCCCTGAAACTCATGCCCTGAATCTCCTGTCCTAAAACTCATGCCCTGAATCTCATGCCCTGAATCTCACGCTCTGAAAGTCGTGCACTGAATCTCATGACCTCAAGTTCCTGCACTGAAACTCATGCCCTGAATCTCATGTCCTGAAACTCCTGCCCTGAATCACCTACCCTGAAACTCATGCCCTCAATCTCATGCCCTGAAACTCCTGCACTGAAACTCATGCCATGAATCTCATATCCTGAAACTCACGCCCTGAATCACATGCCCTGAAACTCATGCCCTGAAACTTATGCCCTGAATCTCCTGTCCTGAAACTCAAGCCCTGAATCTCATGCCCTGAAACACCTGCCCTGAATCTCCTGCCCTGAAAATCATGCCCTGAATCTCATGCCCTGAATCTCATGCTCTGAAACTCGTGCACTGAATCTCATGCCCTCAAGTTCCTGCACTGAAACTCATGCCCTGAATCTCATGCCCTGAAACTCATGCCCTGAACCTCATGCCCTGAAACTCATGCCCTAAATCACATACCCTCAAACTCCTGCCCTGAAACTCATGCACTGAAACTCATGCACTGAATCTCATGCCCTCAAGTTCCTGGACTGAAACTCATGCCCTGAATCTCATGACCTGAAACTCATGCCCTGAACCTCATGCCCTGAAACTCAAGCCCTGAATCTCATTCCCTGAAACTCATGCCCTAAATCACATACCCTGAAACTCCTGCCCTAAAACTCATACACTGAAACTCATGCCCTAAAACTCCTGCCCTGAAACTCATGCCCTGAAACTCATGCCCTGAAACTCATGCCCTGAATCTCACGCTCTGAAAGTCGTGCACTGAATCTCATGACCTCAAGTTCCTGCACTGAAACTCATGCCCTGAATCTCATGTCTTGAAACTCCTGCCCTGAATCACCTACCCTGAAACTCATGCCCTGAATCTCATGCCCTGAAACTCCTGCACTGAAACTCATGCCATGAATCTCATATCCTGAAACTCACGCCCTGAATCACATGCCCTGAAACTCCTGCCCTGAAACTCATGCCCTGAAACTCATGCCCTGAATCTCCTGTCCTGAAACTCATGCCCTGAATCTCATGCCCTGAAACACCTGCCCTGAATCTCCTGCCCTGAAAATCATGCCCTGAATCTCATGCCCTGAATCTCATGCTCTGAAACTCGTGCACTGAATCTCATGCCCTCAAGTTCCTGCACTGAAACTCATGCCCTGAATCTCATGCCCTGAAACTCATGCCCTGAACCTCATGCCCTGAAACTCATGCCCTAAATCACATACCCTGAAACTCCTGCCCTGAAACTCATGCACTGAAACTCATGCCCTGAATCACATGCCCTGAATCTCCTGCCCTGAAAATCATGCCCTGAATCTCATGCCCTGAATCTCATGCTCTGAAACTCGTGCACTGAATCTCATGCCCTCAAGTTCCTGCACTGAAACTCATGCCCTGAATCTCATGCCCTGAAACTCATGCCCTGAACCTCATGCCCTGAAACTCATGCCCTAAATCACATACCCTGAAACTCCTGCCCTGAATCATCTGCCCAGAAACTCATGCCCTGAATTACATGCCCTGAAATACCTGCCCTGAATCTCATGCCCTGAAACTCATGCCCTGAATCTCATGCCCTGAAACTCCTGCCCTCAAACTCATGCACTGAAACTCATGCCCTGAATCTCATGCCTTGAAACTCCTGCCCTCAAACACCTGCACTGAAACTCTTGCCATGAATCTCATATCCTGAAACTCATGCCCTAAATCACATACCCCGAAACTCCTGCCCTGAAACTCATGCACTGAAACTCATGCCCTGAATCACATGCCCTCAACTCCTGCCCTGAAACTCATGCCCTGAAACTCATGCACTGAATCTCCTGTACTAAATCTCATGCCCTGAATCTCATGCCCTGAATCTCATGCCCTGAAACTCCTGCACTGAAACTCATGCCATGAATCTCATATCCTGAAACTCACGCCCTGAATCACATGCCCTGAAACTCCTGCCCTGAAACTCATGCCCTGAAACTCATGTCCTGAAACCCATGCCCTGAATCTCCTGTCCTGAAACTCATACCCTGAATCTCATGCCCTGAATCTCATGCCCTGAAACTCCTGCACTGAAACACCTGCCCTGAATCTCCTGCCCTGAAAATCATGCCCTGAATCTCATGCCCTGAATTTCATGCTCTGAAACTCGTGCACTGAATCTCATGCCCTCAAGTTCCTGGACTGAAACTCATGCCCTGAATCTCATGACCTGAAACTCATGCCCTGAACCTCATGCCCTGAAACTCAAGCCCTGAATCTCATGCCCTGAAACTCATGTCCTAAATCACATACCCTGAAACTCATGCCCTAAATCACATACCCAGAAACTCCTGCCCTGAAACTCATGCACTGAAACTCATGCCCTGAATCACATGCCCTACAATTCCTGCCCTGAAACTCATGCCCTGAAACTCATGCACTGAATCTCCTGTACTAAATCTCATGCCCTGAATCTCATGCCCTGAATCTCATGCCCTGAAACTCTTGCAGTGAAACACCTGCCCTGAATCTCCTGCCCTGAAACTCATGCCCTGAATCTCATGCCCTGAATCTCATGCTCTGAAACTCGTGCACTGAATCTCATGACCTCAAGTTCCTGCACTGAAACTCATGCCCTGAATCTCATGTCCTGAAACTCCTGCCCTGAATCACCTACCCTGAAACTCATGCTCTGAATCTCATGCCCTGAAACTCCTGCCCTGAAACTCATGCCCTGAAACTCATGTCCTGAAACTCATGTCCTGAATCTCCTGTCCTGAAACTCATGCCCTGAATCTCATGCCCTGAATCTCATGCCCTGAAACTCCTGCACTGAAACACCTGCCCTGAATCTCCTGCCCTGAAAATCATGCCCTGAATCTCATGCCCTGAATCTCATGCTCTGAAACTCGTGCACTGAATCTCATGCCCTCAAGTTCCTGCTCTGAAACTCATGCCCTGAATCTCATGCCCTGAAACTCATGCCCTGAACCTCATGCCCTGAAACTCAAGCCCTGAATCTCATGCCCTGAAACTCATGCCCTAAATCACATACCCTGAAACTCCTGCCCTGAAACTCATGCACTGAAACTCATGCCCTGAATCACATGCCCTAAAACACCTGCCCTGAATCATATGCCCAGAATCTCATGCCCTGAATTACATGTCCTGAAATACCTGCCCTGATCTCATGCCCTGAAACTCATGCCCTGAATCTCATGCCCTGAAACTCCTTCCCTCAAACTCATGCACTGAAACTCATGCCCTGAATCTCATGCCTTGAAACTCCTGCCCTCAAACTCATGCACTGAAACTCAGGCCCTGAATCTCATGCCCTGAAACTCCTGCACTGAAACTCATGCCATGAATCTCATATCCTGAAACTCACGCCCTGAATCACATGCTCTGAATCTCATATCCTGAAACTCACGCCCTGAATCACATGCTCTGAAACTCCTGCCCTGAAACTCATGCCCTGAATCTCATGCCCTGAATCTCATGCCCTGAAACTCCTGCACTGAAACACCTGCTCTGAATCTCCTGCCCTGAAAATCATGCACTGAATCTCATGCCCTGAATCTCATGCTCTGAAACTCATGCACTGAATCTCATGCCCTCAAGTTCCTGGACTGAAACTCATGCCCTGAATCTCATGACCTGAAACTCATGCCCTGAACCTCATGCCCTGAAACTCAAGCCCTGAATCTCATGCCCTGAAACTCATGCCCTAAATCACATACCCTGAAACTCCTGCCCTGAAACTCATGCACTGAAACTCATGCCTTACAACTCCTGCCCTGAAACTCCTGCCCTGAAACTCATGCCCTGAAACTCATGCCCTGAATCTCCTGTCCTAAAACTCATGCCCTGAATCTCATGCCCTGAAACTCCTGCACTGAAACTCATGCCATGAATCTCATATCCTGAAACTCACGCCCTGAATCACATGCCCTGAAACTCCTGCCCTGAAACTCATGCCCTGAAACTCATGCCCTGAATCTCCTGTCCTGAAACTCATGCCCTGAATCTCATGCCCTGAATCTCATGCCCTGAAACTCCTGCACTGAAACACCTGCCCTGAATCTCCTGCCCTGAAAATCATGCCCTGAATCTCATGCTCTGAAACTCATGCACTGAATCTCATGCCCTCATGTTCCTGGACTGAAACTCATGCCCTGAATCTCATGACCTGAAACTCATGCCCTGAACCTCATGCCCTGAAACTCAAGCCCTGAATCTCATTCCCTGAAACTCATGCCCTAAAACTCCTGCCCTGAAACTCATGCCCTGAAACTCATGCCCTGAAACTCATGCCCTGAATCTCCTGTCCTAAAACTCATGCCCTGAATCTCATGCCCTGAATCTCACGCTCTGAAAGTCGTGCACTGAATCTCATGACCTCAAGTTCCTGCACTGAAACTCATGCCCTGAATCTCATGTCCTGAAACTCCTGCCCTGAATCACCTACCCTGAAACTCATGCCCTGAATCTCATGCCCTGAAACTCCTGCACTGAAACTCATGCCATGAATCTCATATCCTGAAACTCACGCCCTGTATCACATGCCCTGAAACTCCTGCCCTGAAACTCATGCCCTGAAACTCATGCCCTGAATCTCCTGCCCTGAAACTCATGCCCTGAATCTCATGCCCTGAAACACCTGTCCTGAATCTCCTGCCCTGAAAATCATGCGCTGAATCTCATGCCCTGAATCTCATGCCCTGAAACTCGTGCACTGAATCTCATGCCCTCAAGTTCCTGCACTGAAACTCATGCCCTGAATCTCCTGCCCTGAAACTCATGCCCTGAACCTCATGCACTGAAACTCATGCCCTGAATCACATGCCCTAAAACTCCTGGCCTGAATCATCTGCCCAGAAACTGATGCCCTGAATTACATGCCCTGAAATACCTGCCGTGAATCTCATGCCCTGAAACTCATGCCCTGAATCTCATGCCCTGAAACTCCTGCCCTCAAACTCATGCACTGAAACTCATGCCCTGAATCTCATGCCTTGAAACTCCTGCCCTCAAACTCATGCACTGAAACTCATGCCCTGAATCTCATGCCTTGAAACTGCTGTCCTGAATCTCATGCCCTGAAACTCATGCCCTGAATCTCATGCCCTGAAACTCCTGCACTGAAACTCATGCCCTGAAACTCAAGTCCTGAATCTCATTCCCTGAAACTCATGTCCTGAAACTTATGCCCTGAAACTCATGCCCTTAAACTCATGCCCTGAATCTCATGCCCTGAATCTCATGCCCTCAAGTTCCTGGACTGAAACTCATGCCCTGAATCTCATGACCTGAAACTCATGCCCTGAACCTCATGCCCTGAAACTCAAGCCCTGAATCTCATGCCCTGAAACTCATGCCCTAAATCACATACCCGGAAACTCCTGCCCTGAAACTCATGCACTGAAACTCATGCCCTGAATCACATGCCCTGAATCTCATGCCCTGAAACTCTTGCAGTGAAACACCTGCCCTGAATCTCCTGCCCTGAAACTCATGCCCTGAATCTCATGCCCTGAATCTCATGCTCTGAAACTCGTGCACTGAATCTCATGCCCTGAATCTCATGCTCTGAAACTCGTGCACTGAAACTCATGCCCTGAATCTCATGCCCTGAAACTCATGCCCTGAACCTCATGCCCTGAAACTCATGCCCTAAATCACATACCCTGAAACTCCTGCCCTGAAACTCATGCACTGAAACTCATGCCCTGAATCACATGCCCTAAAACTCCTGCCCTGAATCATCTGCCCAGAAACTCATGCCCTGAATTACATGCCCTGAAATACCTGCCCTGAATCTCATGCCCTGAAACTCCTGCCCTCAAACTCATGCACTGAAACTCATGCCCTGAATCTCATGCCTTGAAACTCCTGCCCTCAAACTCCTGCACTGAAACTCTTGCCATGAATCTCATATCCTGAAACTCACGCCCTGAATTACATGCCCTGAAACTTCTGCCCTGAAACTCATGCCCTGAAACTCATGCCCTGAATCTCCTGTCCTGAAACTCATGCCCTGAATCTCATGCCCTCAAGTTCCTGCACTGAAACTCATGCCCTGAAACTCATGTCCTGAGTCTCATTCCCTGAAACTCATGTCCTGAAACTTATGCCCTGAAACTCATGCCCTTAAACTCAAGCCCTGAATCTCATGCCCTGAATCTCATGCCCTGAAAGTCCTGCACTGAAACACCTGCCCTGAATCTCCTGCCCTGAAAATCATGCCCTGAATTTCATGCCCTGAATCTCATGCTCTGAAACTCATGCACTGAATCTCATGCCCTCAAGTTCCTGGACTGAAACTCATGCCCTGAATCTCATGACCTGAAACTCATGCCCTGAATCTCATGCCCTGAAACTCAAGCCCTGAATCTCATGCCCTGAAACTCATGCCCTAAATCACATACCCAGAAACTCCTGCCCTGAAACTCATGCACTGAAACTCATGCCCTGAAACTCATGCACTGAATCTCCTGTACTAAATCTCATGCCCTGAATCTCATGCCCTGAATCTCATGCCCTGAAACTCTTGCAGTGAAACACCTGCCCTGAATCTCCTGCCCTGAAACTCATGCCCTGAATCTCATGCCCTGAATCTCATGCTCTGAAACTCGTGCACTGAATCTCATGACCTCAAGTTCCTGCACTGAAACTCATGCCCTGAATCTCATGTCCTGAAACTCCTGCCCTGAATCACCTACCCTGAAACTCATGCTCTGAATCTCATGCCCTGAAACTCCTGCACTGAAACTCATGCCATGAATCTCATATCCTGAAACTCACGCCCTGAATCACATGCCCTGAAACTCCTGCCCTGAAACTCATGCCCTGAAACTCATGTCCTGAAACTCATGCCCTGAATCTCCTGTCCTGAAACTCATGCCCTGAATCTCATGCCCTGAATCTCATGCCCTGAAACTCCTGCACTGAAACACCTGCCCTGAATCTCCTGCCCTGAAAATCATGCCCTGAATCTCATGCCCTGAATCTCATGCTCTGAAACTCGTGCACTGCATCTCATGCCCTCAAGTTCCTGGACTGAAACTCATGCCCTGAATCTCATGACCTGAAACTCATGCCCTGAACCTCATGCCCTGAAACTCAAGCCCTGAATCTCATGCCCTGAAACTCATGCCCTAAATCACATACCCTGAAACTCATGCCCTAAATCACATACCCAGAAACTCCTGCCCTGAAACTCATGCACTGAAACTCATGCCCTGAATCACATGCCCTGCAACTCCTGCCCTGAAACTCATGCCCTGAAACTCATGCACTGAATCTCCTGTACTAAATCTCATGCCCTGAATCTCATGCCCTGAATCTCATGCCCTGAAACTCTTGCAGTGAAACACCTGCCCTGAATCTCCTGCCCTGAAACTCATGCCCTGAATCTCATGCCCTGAATCTCATGCTCTGAAACTCGTGCACTGAATCTCATGACCTCAAGTTCCTGCACTGAAACTCATGCCCTGAATCTCATGTCCTGAAACTCCTGCCCTGAATCACCTACCCTGAAACTCATGCTCTGAATCACATGCCCTAAAACTCCTGCCCTGAATCATCTGCCCAGAAACTCATGCCCTGAATTACATGCCCTGAAATACCTGCCCTGAATCTTCTGCCCTGAAACTCATGCCCTGAATCTCATGCCCTGAAACTCCTGCCCTCAAACTCATGCACTGAAACTCATGCCCTGAATCTCATGCCCTCAAGTTCCTGCACTGAAACTCATGCCTTGAAACTCCTGCCCTCAAACTCCTGCACTGAAACTCTTGCCATGAATCTCATATCCTGAAACTCACGGCCTGAATTACATGCCCTGAAACTTCTGCCCTGAAACTCATGCCCTGAAACTCATGCCCTGAAACTCATGCCCTGAATCTCCTGTCCTGAAACTCATGCCCTGAATCTCATGCCCTCAAGTTCCTGCACTGAAACTCATGCCCTGAAACTCATGTCCTGAGTCTCATTCCCTGAAACTCATGTCCTGAAACTTATGCCCTGAAACTCATGCCCTTAAACTCAAGCCCTGAATCTCATGCCCTGAATCTCATGCCCTGAAAGTCCTGCACTGAAACACCTGCCCTGAATCTCCTGCCCTGAAAATCATGCCCTGAATTTCATGCCCTGAATCTCATGCTCTGAAACTCATGCACTGAATCTCATGCCCTCAAGTTCCTGGACTGAAACTCATGCCCTGAATCTCATGACCTGAAACTCATGCCCTGAATCTCATGCCCTGAAACTCAAGCCCTGAATCTCATGCCCTGAAACTCATGCCCTAAATCACATACCCAGAAACTCCTGCCCTGAAACTCATGCACTGAAACTCATGCCCTGAAACTCATGTCCTGAGTCTCATTCCCTGAAACTCATGTCCTGAAACTTATGCCCTGAAACTCATGCCCTTAAACTCAAGTCCTGAAACTCATGCACTGAATCTCCTGTACTAAATCTCATGCCCTGAATCTCATGCCCTGAAACTCTTGCAGTGAAACACCTGCCCTGAATCTCCTGCCCTGAAACTCATGCCCTGAATCTCATGCCCTGAATCTCATGCTCTGAAACTCGTGCACTGAATCTCATGACCTCAAGTTCCTGCACTGAAACTCATGCCCTGAATCTCATGTCCTGAAACTCCTGCCCTGTATCACCTACCCTGAAACTCATGCTCTGAATCTCATGCCCTGAATCTCATGCCCTGAATCTCATGCCCTGAAACTCGTGCACTGAATCTCATGCCCTCAAGTTCCTGCACTGAAACTCATGCCCTGAATCTCCTGCCCTGAAACTCATGCCCTGAACCTCATGCACTGAAACTCATGCCCTGAATCACATGCCCTAAAACTCCTGGCCTGAATCATCTGCCCAGAAACTGATGCCCTGAATTACATGCCCTGAAATACCTGCCCTGAATCTCATGACCTGAAACTCATGCCCTGAATCTCATGCCCTGAAACTCCTGCCCTCAAACTCATGCACTGAAACTCATGCCCTGAATCTCATGCCTTGAAACTCCTGCCCTCAAACTCATGCACTGAAACTCATGCCCTGAATCTCATGCCTTGAAACTGCTGTCCTGAATCTCATGCCCTGAAACTCATGCCCTGAATCTCATGCCCTGAAACTCCTGCACTGAAACTCATGCCCTGAAACTCAAGTCCTGAATCTCATTCCCTGAAACTCATGTCCTGAAACTTATGCCCTGAAACTCATGCCCTTAAACTCATGCCCTGAATCTCATGCCCTGAATCTCATGCCCTCAAGTTCCTGGACTGAAACTCATGCCCTGAATCTCATGACCTGAAACTCATGCCCTGAACCTCATGCCCTGAAACTCAAGCCCTGAATCTCATGCCCTGAAACTCATGCCCTAAATCACATACCCGGAAACTCCTGCCCTGAAACTCATGCACTGAAACTCATGCCCTGAATCACATGCCCTGAATCTCATGCCCTGAAACTCTTGCAGTGAAACACCTGCCCTTAATCTCCTGCCCTGAAACTCATGCCCTGAATCTCATGCCCTGAATCTCATGCTCTGAAACTCGTGCACTGAATCTCATGCCCTGAATCTCATGCTCTGAAACTCGTGCACTGAAACTCATGCCCTGAATCTCATGCCCTGAAACTCATGCCCTGAACCTCATGCCCTGAAACTCATGCCCTAAATCACATACCCTGAAACTCCTGCCCTGAAACTCATGCACTGAAACTCATGCCCTGAATCACATGCCCTAAAACTCCTGCCCTGAATCATCTGCCCAGAAACTCATGCCCTGAATTACATGCAGTGAAATACCTGCCCTGAATCTCATGCCCTGAAACTCATGCCCTGAATCTCATGCCCTGAAACTCCTGCCCTCAAACTCATGCACTGAAACTCATGCCCTGAATCTCATGCCTTGAAACTCCTGCCCTCAAACTCCTGCACTGAAACTCTTGCCATGAATCTCATATCCTGAAACTCACGCCCTGAATTACATGCCCTGAAACTTCTGCCCTGAAACTCATGCCCTGAAACTCATGCCCTGAAACTCATGCCCTGAATCTCCTGTCCTGAAACTCATGCCCTGAATCTCATGCCCTCAAGTTCCTGCACTGAAACTCATGCCCTGAAACTCATGTCCTGAGTCTCATTCCCTGAAACTCATGTCCTGAAACTTATGCCCTGAAACTCATGCCCTTATACTCAAGCCCTGAATCTCATGCCCTGAATCTCATGCCCTGAAAGTCCTGCACTGAAACACCTGCCCTGAATCTCCTGCCCTGAAAATCATGCCCTGAATTTCATGCCCTGAATCTCATGCTCTGAAACTCATGCACTGAATCTCATGCCCTCAAGTTCCTGGACTGAAACTCATGCCCTGAATCTCATGACCTGAAACTCATGCCCTGAATCTCATGCCCTGAAACTCAAGCCCTGAATCTCATGCCCTGAAACTCATGCCCTAAATCACATACCCAGAAACTCCTGCCCTGAAACTCATGCACTGAAACTCATGCCCTGAAACTCATGCACTGAATCTCCTGTACTAAATCTCATGCCCTGAATCTCATGCCCTGAATCTCATGCCCTGAAACTCTTGCAGTGAAACACCTGCCCTGAATCTCCTGCCCTGAAACTCATGCCCTGAATCTCATGCCCTGAATCTCATGCTCTGAAACTCGTGCACTGAATCTCATGACCTCAAGTTCCTGCACTGAAACTCATGCCCTGAATCTCATGTCCTGAAACTCCTGCCCTGAATCACCTACCCTGAAACTCATGCTCTGAATCTCATGCCCTGAAACTCCTGCACTGAAACTCATGCCATGAATCTCATATCCTGAAACTCACGCCCTGAATCACATGCCCTGAAACTCCTGCCCTGAAACTCATGCCCTGAAACTCATGTCCTGAAACTCATGCCCTGAATCTCCTGTCCTGAAACTCATGCCCTGAATCTCATGCCCTGAATCTCATGCCCTGAAACTCCTGCACTGAAACACCTGCCCTGAATCTCCTGCCCTGAAAATCATGCCCTGAATCTCATGCCCTGAATCTCATGCTCTGAAACTCGTGCACTGCATCTCATGCCCTCAAGTTCCTGGACTGAAACTCATGCCCTGAATCTCATGACCTGAAACTCATGCCCTGAACCTCATGCCCTGAAACTCAAGCCCTGAATCTCATGCCCTGAAACTCATGCCCTAAATCACATACCCTGAAACTCATGCCCTAAATCACATACCCAGAAACTCCTGCCCTGAAACTCATGCACTGAAACTCATGCCCTGAATCACATGCCCTACAACTCCTGCCCTGAAACTCATGCCCTGAAACTCATGCACTGAATCTCCTGTACTAAATCTCATGCCCTGAATCTCATGCCCTGAATCTCATGCCCTGAAACTCTTGCAGTGAAACACCTGCCCTGAATCTCCTGCCCTGAAACTCATGCCCTGAATCTCATGCCCTGAATCTCATGCTCTGAAACTCGTGCACTGAATCTCATGACCTCAAGTTCCTGCACTGAAACTCATGCCCTGAATCTCATGTCCTGAAACTCCTGCCCTGAATCACCTACCCTGAAACTCATGCTCTGAATCACATGCCCTAAAACTCCTGCCCTGAATCATCTGCCCAGAAACTCATGCCCTGAATTACATGCCCTGTAATACCTGCCCTGAATCTCATGCCCTGAAACTCATGCCCTGAATCTCATGCCCTGAAACTCCTGCCCTCAAACTCATGCACTGAAACTCATGCCCTGAATCTCATGCCCTCAAGTTCCTGCACTGAAACTCATGCCTTGAAACTCCTGCCCTCAAACTCCTGCACTGAAACTCTTGCCATGAATCTCATATCCTGAAACTCACGGCCTGAATTACATGCCCTGAAACTTCTGCCCTGAAACTCATGCCCTGAAACTCATGCCCTGAAACTCATGCCCTGAATCTCCTGTCCTGAAACTCATGCCCTGAATCTCATGCCCTCAAGTTCCTGCACTGAAACTCATGCCCTGAAACTCATGTCCTGAGTCTCATTCCCTGAAACTCATGTCCTGAAACTTATGCCCTGAAACTCATGCCCTTAAACTCAAGCCCTGAATCTCATGCCCTGAATCTCATGCCCTGAAAGTCCTGCACTGAAACACCTGCCCTGAATCTCCTGCCCTGAAAATCATGCCCTGAATTTCATGCCCTGAATCTCATGCTCTGAAACTCATGCACTGAATCTCATGCCCTCAAGTTCCTGGACTGAAACTCATGCCCTGAATCTCATGACCTGAAACTCATGCCCTGAATCTCATGCCCTGAAACTCAAGCCCTGAATCTCATGCCCTGAAACTCATGCCCTAAATCACATACCCAGAAACTCCTGCCCTGAAACTCATGCACTGAAACTCATGCCCTGAAACTCATGCACTGAATCTCCTGTACTAAATCTCATGCCCTGAATCTCATGCCCTGAAACTCTTGCAGTGAAACACCTGCCCTGAATCTCCTGCCCTGAAACTCATGCCCTGAATCTCATGCCCTGAATCTCATGCTCTGAAACTCGTGCACTGAATCTCATGACCTCAAGTTCCTGCACTGAAACTCATGCCCTGAATCTCATGTCCTGAAACTCCTGCCCTGTATCACCTACCCTGAAACTCATGCTCTGAATCTCATGCCCTGAAACTCCTGCACTGAAACTCATGCCATGAATCTCATATCCTGAAACTCACGCCCTGAATCACATGCCCTGAAACTCCTGCCCTGAAACTCATGCCCTGAAACTCATGTCCTGAAACTCATGCCCTGAATCTCCTGTCCTGAAACTCATGCCCTGAATCTCATGCCCTGAATCTCATGCCCTGAAACTCCTGCACTGAAACACCTGCCCTGAATCTCCTGCCCTGAAAATCATGCCCTGAATCTCATGCCCTGAATCTCATGCTCTGAAACTCGTGCACTGAATCTCATGCCCTCAAGTTCCTGGACTGAAACTCATGCCCTGAATCTCATGACCTGAAAATCATGCCCTGAACCTCATGCCCTGAAACTCAAGCCCTGAATCTCATGCCCTGAAACTCATGCCCTAAATCACATACCCTGAAACTCATGCCCTAAATCACATACCCAGAAACTCCTGCCCTGAAACTCATGCACTGAAACTCATGCCCTGAATCACATGCCCTACAACTCCTGCCCTGAAACTCATGCCCTGAAACTCATGCACTGAATCTCCTGTACTAAATCTCATGCCCTGAATCTCATGCCCTGAATCTCATGCCCTGAAACTCTTGCAGTGAAACACCTGCCCTGAATCTCCTGCCCTGAAACTCATGCCCTGAATCTCATGCCCTGAATCTCATGCCCTGAAACTCCTGCACTGAAACACCTGCCCTGAATCTCCTGCCCTGAAAATCATGCCCTGAATCTCATGCCCTGAATCTCATGCTCTGAAACTCGTGCACAGAATCTCATGCCCTCAAGTTCCTGCACTGAAACTCATGCCCTGAATCTCATGCCCTGAAACTCATGCCCTGAACCTCATGCCCTGAAACTCAAGCCCTGAATCTCATGCCCTGAAACTCATGCCCTAAATCACACACCCTGAAACTCCTGCCCTGAAACTCATGCACTGAAACTCATGCCCTGAATCACATGCCCTAAAACTCCTGCCCTGAATCATATGCCCAGAATCTCATGCCCTGAATTACATGCCCTGAAATACCTGCCCTGATCTCATGCCCTGAAACTCATGCCCTGAATCTCATGCCCTGAAACTCCTTCCCTCAAACTCATGCACTGAAACTCATGCCCTGAATCTCATGCCTTGAAACTCCTGCCCTCAAACTCATGCACTGAAACTCATGCCCTAAATCTCCTGCCCTGAAACTCGTGCCCTGAATCTCATGCCCTGAATCTCATGCCCTGAAACTCCTGCACTGAAACACCTGCTCTGAATCTCCTGCCCTGAAAATCATGCACTGAATCTCATGCCCTGAATCTCATGCTCTGAAACTCATGCACTGAATCTCATGCCCTCAAGTTCCTGGACTGAAACTCATGCCCTGAATCTCATGACCTGAAACTCATGCCCTGAACCTCATGCCCTGAAACTCAAGCCCTGAAACTCATGCCCTGAAACTCATGCCCTAAATCACATACCCTGAAACTCCTGCCCTGAAACTCATGCACTGAAACTCATGCCTTACAACTCCTGCCCTGAAACTCCTGCCCTGAAACTCATGCCCTGAAACTCATGCCCTGAATCTCCTGTCCTAAAACTCATGCCCTGAATCTCATGCCCTGAAACTCCTGCACTGAAACTCATGCCATGAATCTCATATCCTGAAACTCACGCCCTGAATCACATGCCCTGAAACTCCTGCCCTGAAACTCATGCCCTGAATCTCCTGTCCTGAAACTCATGCCCTGAATCTCATGCCCTGAATCTCATGCCCTGAAACTCCTGCACTGAAACACCTGCCCTGAATCTCCTGCCCTGAAAATCATGCCCTGAATCTCATGCTCTGAAACTCATGCACTGAATCTCATGCCCTCAAGTTCCTGGACTGAAACTCATGCCCTGAATCTCATGACCTGAAACTCATGCCCTGAACCTCATGCCCTGAAACTCAAGCCCTGAATCTCATTCCCTGAAACTCATGCCCTAAAACTCCTGCCCTGAAACTCATGCCCTGAAACTCATGCCCTGAAACTCATGCCCTGAATCTCCTGTCCTAAAACTCATGCCCTGAATCTCATGCCCTGAATCTCACTCTCTGAAAGTCGTGCACTGAATCTCATGACCTCAAGTTCCTGCACTGAAACTCATGCCCTGAATCTCATGTCCTGAAACTCCTGCCCTGAATCACCTACCCTGAAACTCATGCCATGAATCTCATATCCTGAAACTCACGCCCTGTATCACATGCCCTGAAACTCCTGCTCTGAAACTCATGCCCTGAAACTCATGCCCTGAATCTCCTGCCCTGAAACTCATGCCCTGAATCTCATGCCCTGAAACACCTGCCCTGAATCTCCTGCCCTGAAAATCATGCCCTGAATCTCATGCCCTGAATCTCATGCTCTGAAACTCGTGCACTGAATCTCATGCCCTCAAGTTCCTGCACTGAAACTCATGCCCTGAATCTCCTGCCCTGAAACTCATGCCCTGAACCTCATGCACTGAAACTCATGCCCTGAATCACATGCCCTAAAACTCCTGGCCTGAATCATCTGCCCAGAAACTGATGCCCTGAATTACATGCCCTGAAATACCTGCCCTGAATCTCATGCCCTGAAACTCATGCCCTGAATCTCATGCCCTGAAACTCCTGCCCTCAAACTCATGCACTGAAACTCATGCCCTGAATCTCATGCCTTGAAACTCCTGCCCTCAAACTCATGCACTGAAACTCATGCCCTGAATCTCATGCCTTGAAACTGCTGTCCTGAATCTCATGCCCTGAAACTCATGCCCTGAATCTCATGCCCTGAAACTCCTGCACTGAAACTCATGCCCTGAAACTCAAGTCCTGAATCTCATTCCCTGAAACTCATGTCCTGAAACTTATGCCCTGAAACTCATGCCCTTAAACTCATGCCCTGAATCTCATGCCCTGAATCTCATGCCCTCAAGTTCCTGGACTGAAACTCATGCCCTGAATCTCATGACCTGAAACTCATGCCCTGAACCTCATGCCCTGAAACTCAAGCCCTGAATCTCATGCCCTGAAACTCATGCCCTAAATCACATACCCGGAAACTCCTGCCCTGAAACTCATGCCCTGAATCACATGCCCTGAATCTCATGCCCTGAAACTCTTGCAGTGAAACACCTGCCCTGAATCTCCTGCCCTGAAACTCATGCCCTGAATCTCATGCCCTGAATCTCATGCTCTGAAACTCGTGCACTGAATCTCATGCCCTGAATCTCATGCTCTGAAACTCGTGCACTGAATCTCATGACCTCAAGTTCCTGCACTGAAACTCCTGCCCTGAAACTCGTGCACTGAATCTCATGCCCTCAAGTTCCTGCACTGAAACTCATGCCCTGAATCTCATGCCCTGAAACTCATGCCCTGAACCTCATGCCCTGAAACTCATGCCCTAAATCACATACCCTGAAACTCCTGCCCTGAAACTCATGCACTGAAACTCATGCCCTGAATCACATGCCCTAAAACTCCTGCCCTGAATCATCTGCCCAGAAACTCATGCCCTGAATTACATGCCCTGAAATACCTGCCCTGAATCTCATGCCCTGAAACTCATGCCCTGAATCTCATGCCCTGAAACTCCTGCCCTCAAACTCATGCACTGAAACTCATGCCCTGAATCTCATGCCTTGAAACTCCTGCCCTCAAACTCCTGCACTGAAACTCTGGCCATGAATCTCACATCCTGAAACTCACGCCCTGAATTACATGCCCTGAAACTTCTGCCCTGAAACTCATGCCCTGAAACTCATGCCCTGAAACTCATGCCCTGAATCTCCTGTCCTGAAACTCATGCCCTGAATCTCATGCCCTCAAGTTCCTGCACTGAAACTCATGCCCTGAAACTCATGTCCTGAGTCTCATTCCCTGAAACTCATGTCCTGAAACTTATGCCCTGAAACTCATGCCCTTAAACTCAAGCCCTGAATCTCATGCCCTGAATCTCATGCCCTGAAAGTCCTGCACTGAAACACCTGCCCTGAATCTCCTGCCCTGAAAATCATGCCCTGAATTTCATGCCCTGAATCTCATGCTCTGAAACTCATGCACTGAATCTCATGCCCTCAAGTTCCTGGACTGAAACTCATGCCCTGAATCTCATGACCTGAAACTCATGCCCTGAATCTCATGCCCTGAAAATCAAGCCCTGAATCTCATGCCCTGAAACTCATGCCCTAAATCACATACCCAGAAACTCCTGCCCTGAAACTCATGCACTGAAACTCATGCCCTGAAACTCATGCACTGAATCTCCTGTACTAAATCTCATGCCCTGAATCTCATGCCCTGAATCTCATGCCCTGAAACTCTTGCAGTGAAACACCTGCCCTGAATCTCCTGCCCTGAAACTCATGCCCTGAATCTCATGCCCTGAATCTCATGCTCTGAAACTCGTGCACTGAATCTCATGACCTCAAGTTCCTGCACTGAAACTCATGCCCTGAATCTCATGTCCTGAAACTCCTGCCCTGAATCACCTACCCTGAAACTCATGCTCTGAATCTCATGCCCTGAAACTCCTGCACTGAAACTCATGCCATGAATCTCACATCCTGAAACTCACGCCCTGAATCACATGCCCTGAAACTCCTGCCCTGAAACTCATGCCCTGAAACTCATGTCCTGAAACTCATGCCCTGAATCTCCTGTCCTGAAACTCATGCCCTGAATCTCATGCCCTGAATCTCATGCCCTGAAACTCCTGCACTGAAACACCTGCCCTGAATCTCCTGCCCTGAAAATCATGCCCTGAATCTCATGCCCTGAATCTCATGCTCTGAAACTCGTGCACTGCATCTCATGCCCTCAAGTTCCTGGACTGAAACTCATGCCCTGAATCTCATGACCTGAAACTCATGCCCTGAACCTCATGCCCTGAAACTCAAGCCCTGAATCTCATGCCCTGAAACTCATGCCCTAAATCACATACCCTGAAACTCATGCCCTAAATCACATACCCAGAAACTCCTGCCCTGAAACTCATGCACTGAAACTCATGCCCTGAATCACATGCCCTACAACTCCTGCCCTGAAACTCATGCCCTGAAACTCATGCACTGAATCTCCTGTACTAAATCTCATGCCCTGAATCTCATGCCCTGAATCTCATGCCCTGAAACTCTTGCAGTGAAACACCTGCCCTGAATCTCCTGCCCTGAAACTCATGCCCTGAATCTCATGCCCTGAATCTCATGCTCTGAAACTCGTGCACTGAATCTCATGACCTCAAGTTCCTGCACTGAAACTCATGCCCTGAATCTCATGTCCTGAAACTCCTGCCCTGAATCACCTACCCTGAAACTCATGCTCTGAATCACATGCCCTAAAACTCCTGCCCTGAATCATCTGCCCAGAAACTCATGCCCTGAATTACATGCCCTGAAATACCTGCCCTGAATCTCATGCCCTGAAACTCATGCCCTGAATCTCATGCCCTGAAACTCCTGCCCTGAAACTCATGCACTGAAACTCATGCCCTGAATCTCATGCCCTCAAGTTCCTGCACTGAAACTCATGCCTTGAAACTCCTGCCCTCAAACTCCTGCACTGAAACTCTTGCCATGAATCTCATATCCTGAAACTCACGCCCTGAATTACATGCCCTGAAACTTCTGCCCTGAAACTCATGCCCTGAAACTCATGCCCTGAAACTCATGCCCTGAATCTCCTGTCCTGAAACTCATGCCCTGAATCTCATGCCCTCAAGTTCCTGCACTGAAACTCATGCCCTGAAACTCATGTCCTGAGTCTCATTCCCTGAAACTCATGTCCTGAAACTTATGCCCTGAAACTCATGCCCTTAAACTCAAGCCCTGAATCTCATGCCCTGAATCTCATGCCCTGAAAGTCCTGCACTGAAACACCTGCCCTGAATCTCCTGCCCTGAAAATCATGCCCTGAATTTCATGCCCTGAATCTCATGCTCTGAAACTCATGCACTGAATCTCATGCCCTCAAGTTCCTGGACTGAAACTCATGCCCTGAATCTCATGACCTGAAACTCATGCCCTGAATCTCATGCCCTGAAACTCAAGCCCTGAATCTCATGCCCTGAATCTCATGCCCTGAAAGTCCTGCACTGAAACACCTGCCCTGAATCTCCTGCCCTGAAAATCATGCCCTGAATTTCATGCCCTGAATCTCATGCTCTGAAACTCATGCACTGAATCTCATGCCCTCAAGTTCCTGGACTGAAACTCATGCCCTGAATCTCATGACCTGAAACTCATGCCCTGAATCTCATGCCCTGAAACTCAAGCCCTGAATCTCATGCCCTGAAACTCATGCCCTAAATCACATACCCAGAAACTCCTGCCCTGAAACTCATGCACTGAAACTCATGCCCTGAAACTCATGCACTGAATCTCCTGTACTAAATCTCATGCCCTGAATCTCATGCCCTGAAACTCTTGCAGTGAAACACCTGCCCTGAATCTCCTGCCCTGAAACTCATGCCCTGAATCTCATGCCCTGAATCTCATGCTCTGAAACTCGTGCACTGAATCTCATGACCTCAAGTTCCTGCACTGAAACTCATGCCCTGAATCTCATGTCCTGAAACTCCTGCCCTGTATCACCTACCCTGAAACTCATGCTCTGAATCTCATGCCCTGAAACTCCTGCACTGAAACTCATGCCATGAATCTCATATCCTGAAACTCACGCCCTGAATCACATGCCCTGAAACTCCTGCCCTGAAACTCATGCCCTGAAACTCATGTCCTGAAACTCATGCCCTGAATCTCCTGTCCTGAAACTCATGCCCTGAATCTCATGCCCTGAATCTCATGCCCTGAAACTCCTGCACTGAAACACCTGCCCTGAATCTCCTGCCCTGAAAATCATGCCCTGAATCTCATGCCCTGAATCTCATGCTCTGAAACTCGTGCACTGAATCTCATGCCCTCAAGTTCCTGGACTGAAACTCATGCCCTGAATCTCATGACCTGAAAATCATGCCCTGAACCTCATGCCCTGAAACTCAAGCCCTGAATCTCATGCCCTGAAACTCATGCCCTAAATCACATACCCTGAAACTCATGCCCTAAATCACATACCCAGAAACTCCTGCCCTGAAACTCATGCACTGAAACTCATGCCCTGAATCACATGCCCTACAACTCCTGCCCTGAAACTCATGCCCTGAAACTCATGCACTGAATCTCCTGTACTAAATCTCATGCCCTGAATCTCATGCCCTGAATCTCATGCCCTGAAACTCTTGCAGTGAAACACCTGCCCTGAATCTCCTGCCCTGAAACTCATGCCCTGAATCTCATGCCCTGAATCTCATGCCCTGAAACTCCTGCACTGAAACACCTGCCCTGAATCTCCTGCCCTGAAAATCATGCCCTGAATCTCATGCCCTGAATCTCATGCTCTGAAACTCGTGCACAGAATCTCATGCCCTCAAGTTCCTGCACTGAAACTCATGCCCTGAATCTCATGCCCTGAAACTCATGCCCTGAACCTCATGCCCTGAAACTCAAGCCCTGAATCTCATGCCCTGAAACTCATGCCCTAAATCACATACCCTGAAACTCCTGCCCTGAAACTCATGCACTGAAACTCATGCCCTGAATCACATGCCCTAAAACTCCTGCCCTGAATCATATGCCCAGAATCTCATGCCCTGAATTACATGCCCTGAAATACCTGCCCTGATCTCATGCCCTGAAACTCATGCCCTGAATCTCATGCCCTGAAACTCCTTCCCTCAAACTCATGCACTGAAACTCATGCCCTGAATCTCATGCCTTGAAACTCCTGCCCTCAAACTCATGCACTGAAACTCATGCCCTAAATCTCCTGCCCTGAAACTCATGCCCTGAATCTCATGCCCTGAATCTCATGCCCTGAAACTCCTGCACTGAAACACCTGCTCTGAATCTCCTGCCCTGAAAATCATGCACTGAATCTCATGCCCTGAATCTCATGCTCTGAAACTCATGCACTGAATCTCATGCCCTCAAGTTCCTGGACTGAAACTCATGCCCTGAATCTCATGACCTGAAACTCATGCCCTGAACCTCATGCCCTGAAACTCAAGCCCTGAAACTCATGCCCTGAAACTCATGCCCTAAATCACATACCCTGAAACTCCTGCCCTGAAACTCATGCACTGAAACTCATGCCTTACAACTCCTGCCCTGAAACTCCTGCCCTGAAACTCATGCCCTGAAACTCATGCCCTGAATCTCCTGTCCTAAAACTCATGCCCTGAATCTCATGCCCTGAAACTCCTGCACTGAAACTCATGCCATGAATCTCATATCCTGAAACTCACGCCCTGAATCACATGCCCTGAAACTCCTGCCCTGAAACTCATGCCCTGAATCTCCTGTCCTGAAACTCATGCCCTGAATCTCATGCCCTGAATCTCATGCCCTGAAACTCCTGCACTGAAACACCTGCCCTGAATCTCCTGCCCTGAAAATCATG